>NC_091194.1:25150241-25245241 GCF_040958095.1 Procambarus clarkii
GCTGTTCTTCAAGGTCCTAGTACCAGGTGCTGTTCTTCAAGGTCCTAGTACCAGGTGCTGTTCTTCAAGGTCCTAGTACTGTAATAACCCACATGGTACTATCTCGCCTTTTATCAATCTCGACCGCGCACTCCGCTACTACCACTGAGCTAACCGTGCAATCTCCGCTCTTTCTATGGTAATAACAGATGCTATCGATCATGTAAGATGTTAACACTCGGGCCGTCATACGAAGACGTAAACCAGTAAACAGAAGAGAGAGAGAGAGGGAGAGAGAGAGAGAGAGAGAGAGAGAGAGAGAGAGAGAGAGAGAGAGAGAGAGAGAGAGAGAGAGAGAGAGAGGGAGGAGAGAGAGAGGAGAGAGAGGAGAGAGAGAGGAGAGAGAGAGGAAGAGTGAGGCAGAGCGAGAACGAGACCAAGGGAGGGAGAACGAGAGCGCGTGAGGGCGGGGGAGAGTGAGACACTAGTGAGGGAGAGTGAGACAGGAAGATAGAGATAATCGTAGTCACAGCCTATCGTATGAGTTACCGAGTGACGCTGCCACCACCCTGAGTTACCGGACAGGGGACCGGAGTGAGAGTCGTAGGTCTTGCAGATGGAATAACCTACCAGGACAGGTGTAGGGGACAATTGAACGGTATAAGGATCCTGGCCTGACACTCGAATAATCCTGACCACTTGGGAACTATAGGGTACACAAGAATAAGGCGGGACACACCCAATACTAACACATCAACACGGAAGACGAACGGGGGGAGGAGTACGGGATAATTAAGAACACTAGGTCACTGGGGCAAAGGGGACGGTAGGCCCAATATCACTAAGACCAGGAACCATTAATACACATTTAATAACACTTAATATATGACTTTATTGAATTAATTAAATAAGACACTCCCTAACTATATTCCCTACTAGAGGCCAAGGGTACTGAATGAGGTGCTTTAGTACAAGAGAGCCGTACTTACTCGTATGTTGTTCCACCGTTTCCGGGAGATGATGTTCCTTCCCCGAGTCCACACACACCTCCCTACTGGGCTGCGCCCACTCAACTGACTCCCCTGATCTGCTGCTCCTCAGCTGAACATGAGGGTTTTGCATTTGTTGTTTAGGGGTTAATCCCTGAAGATTACCATGACGGCATCAATTCTGACCTCTTTGTGATTCGATGACCGTTGACCTGACTCTATGGCTAACTTGTACAGAGGTGTAACTTTTACATTGTCTGCCGCCGCCTGTCTGGCGCCCGTGGTTTGTTCATCCTCCACGTGGCCTGTTCATGCTGTTATGATGTTCATGTACTATGTACTGCTTTCTTGTTACATATCCCCCAATGTCCCGGTTTAAGAAAAACCGTGGGCGAGGAACTCGAACATGGCTTTTCTTATCCCAGACCATAAAGGAACTAGCACATGCCTCGAAAAAAATAGCTACCCTATCTAAATATATACATTTCACAGTCGAGAAATATTTATAAAGACTCTCAACAATAACAGTTACCATGGTGACTCAAAATCCAGGCTGACCAAACCTGCATGGCAGCCCATCAATCCTCTCAGATGACCAATCAACATTTGAAAAAAATAACACAATTTATGATGACCAATTAAATTTATACTGGAACCATCTTTCCGCTGGTTCCCCAGTTCACCAGAGTCTACACAAAAATTGTCATTCATAACATTTTCTCTGTAACGGTGAACTCCAAGTTTTCTGAACTTAAAAAAAATTACATATATATTGTATATACAAATTAACAAAGTCTTTATTCCCGACGAGTCCGTTGTCCCGATGTTGTTGACTCGCCCATTGCTGTATTCTCGCTGTAGTTCTGCAACGATGCGTCGTGTTCTTCACCAACGATGTTCTTCAGCTGGCCTCAGTTGTTGTGAGAAGAGATCCACTCCCCTCCTGACTAGAGTTTTCCACTGAACTAGTCCACAATCCGCAGTACATCCGCGCTGCTGGTCCCTACTTCCGGGTCGTCGACGAGGCGATGACGTCGGTGTTGACAGCGATGATTGACCTGCTGTCCGGTCACAGGGGGAACTCTGGCGTACCTGGGTTCCATCCTCTTGTAAGATGTTGTCGCCTGCTGAACGTCTGCTGGCGATGTTCTGTCTGCCGCATACATGTTGCCTTCCTGGGAGTACTGAGACGTTGACACCAGACGAGGTCTTGCTTGATGAGTGAACAGCTCCAGTTCGTTGAGGCGGGGTGGGCGTGGCGGCAGAACCCTCGGGTTCCGGCTCCAGCTCTTGGGTTCCATCCACTTACAGGTGTTTCTTCTGCTACGTCGTACTAGGCCTTTACGACTTTCTTCGTTATCCCATCATGCACATGATTGTAGGCCCAAGATGCAAATCGTGCATCCGCGTTGGCGTATCATGCACACTCTAGAGGGAACGTGCTGTTCTTACGTAGCCACCAAGTTTCACATCTTGTTGCTCGGCGCATCAGAAACCTCAGGAGTGGGCAAGACCTTGTGTAATCCCGCAACCGTTGCCCAATCCACTCCGTTGTTCTTGGCTGTTCATTTCCGGTCACCGGTGTTCTTTATAGCAAGGCAGGTGACCTCATTAATGTCTCGTCTGATATGTCGAATCAGTCGTCCAGATGACAGCTAGTGTTGGCAGTTCCATAACCTCATTAAGTGATGAGGTGTTGGCTGTGACCTTGACTTGTAGCCGCCCCCACCATGGCAGGTATCACTAACAAGGGTGGGGGGAGAGGGATGGAGGGGGTGATGTAGTGTGACCCGTCCTGTCCCTCGGGAACTAAACCTGGTTCCCGCCAGACAATAGCGGTGACATGCTACTCTGGCCTCAGTTGTAGAGATGGGATATGGCCGACAGTGTGGCAATGTGAGCAGACCTGGGAAAAGAAACATTCATAACTCATGTCTGGTGGAGACCTGGATCTGCCCTGGAGGTTTTAAGAAAGATAACTCCTCCAGGGTAGGTAAAGGTACGTCACTCTTGACTAAGCACCTACAGTACAATTCTTTGCCTCTACCTATAACTCAGATGACAGCTTAACTCAGTTACTGTGCGCTCATGTGCGCGCGAGATCTGGTGACCATAGGGTGACCAGGCCTAACTTGGCTACTAAGTAAGGATGATAGGATGTCATCGTCCTCCTCCGATTGAGCATCAGGAATAACCTTTCCCTCCACTCTCTCGGGAATTGGAATTGCTGAAGGTAATTCCAGTTCTTCCCTTGCTACATAAAGTTTCAATTTATTTATATGGATGGTTCTTTCAACCTGGTCTTCAAATATACCCTTGATTATGAAATTTACTGGGCCAAGTTTCTTAATAACTCTATAAGGGCCTCGCCATCTAGCTGCTAACTTCCTACTCTGATTGGCGGGCGCTGACTCATTCAACCGCATCACTAGGCTTCCCTCTTTCACTCTTAATGGTTGTACCTGCTTATCATAATAATGGGCATACCGTGTCCTTGCTTTCTTTGATGCTTCAGCTGCTATCCTCCACGCATTCTTCATCTTGGTGAGGATTTCTGAAGGATAATCCTCTCCATAACTAATAGTATGTCTGTTAAGCAGACCTGACGCAAAATTACACGAGTGTCCAGTAAACAGCAAAAGTGGTTGAGTATTTATTGACTGATGCACTGCGGTGTTTAGTGCAAACTGAACAAAGGGCAACTGTTCATCCCAAGTGGCCGGGTCATTCTCTGCTAAAATGGCAAGCATATCCTTCACCGTTCTATTAGTTCGTTCCACCATGCCGTTCGTCTGGGGATGGTATGCTGTTGTTAGCGCAGTTGTTGTTTCTAAGAGTTTACATACTTCCTGAAATAAGCTACCAATAAACTCCTGTCCCCTGTCAGATACTAGAACTTTAGGCGGACCGAACACAGTAACAAACCTAGCTAAAAATGCATCTGCCACTGTTTGGGGGTCTTTCCTGGGAAGGGCTACTAGAGTGGTATACCTGGACAGATGGTCCACTAGAACTAGCGCATATCTGTTGCCTGAATTGTTACTATGTAAATCAATTAAATCAGCCCCCACCCGATCCAAGGGTTCTGCTATCTCTGAGAAATCCTGGAGTGGGGCTTGTACTTTAGGAGTACCTTTGCGTCGTTGACAGTTCCCACATGACCTGACGTACTTAATTACATGTGATAATAACCCTGGGAAATAAAATAATGACTTGGCCTTTGTGTAAGTTTTGTACACTCCCGGGTGACCTGCAATCTTTGACGCATGCGCAAGTTTTAATGCTGAAGGCTTTAATGCGTCAGGGATAACTAGCTGAAACAACGCCCTGTCTTTCTGGGCATTTACATGGTACAACACTCCTTCTTTGAGTGCAAAGTCATTTAAAGAGGTACTTTGTTTTCTCGAAGGATATTTCCCACCTTCCAGATGTTCAATAATTTCCTTCCATCGCTGTTCCTTCATCTGAAGTTCTCTCATTTTATCGCTCGCAATCGTTTCAATGTTTACATTCATATTGATGGTGGCAATGTTCCTACTTAACGCATCAGGAACAACATGAGATGGACCAGGCTTATACAATATCTGAAACGAGTGTGCTGACAGTTCGTGACCCCACCTTGTCATTCTCGGGCAACGTGTCTTTTTCTTAAAAATGTGGGTCAATGCTCGATGATCAGTATAAATTATGAAGTGACGCTGAAACAAATAAGGCTCAAAATACCTTACACTCTCTACTACAGCTAAAGCTTCCTTGTCAGTGGCTGAGTACCTTCCGGTCCTTTCACTTTCCTACTAAAGTAAGCTACCGGGTGCGGGTTGTTCTCCGAGTCACGCTGAATTAAACAGCCACCTATGGCAATACCGCTTGCATCAGTGTGGACTTCCCAATCTTTCTCAAAGTTAGGAATTGCTAAAACTGGAGTAGTACTCAATTGTAATTTTAACTTCTCAAAAGCCTCATCATGCTCTCGGGTCCATACAAACTTAACATTTTTCTTAGTGAGATTCGTCAGTGAAGCTGACGTTCTCGCAAAACCTTCTATGTGTCGACGGAAATACCCAGCTGCACCCAGAAATCTTCTCACGTCCTTTGCTGTCTTTGGTGTTGGCATTTCAGCAATAGCGCGACAAGAGTCCGGGTCAGGGCGTATTCCATCTGTGCTTACCTGAAAACCCAGAAACTTGAATTTCTGAGCCGCCAGGGTACACTTTTGGGCGTTCAATTTGAACCCCGCCTTGTTCAACAGCGACAAGGTCTCTGTCAAATCATGGAGGTGTTCATCAAAAGTTCTAGAGTACACTACAACATCATCAAGGTACGCCAATGAGTGCCTACCAAGAACAGGGCTTAGAATATAATTTATCGCCCTCTGAAAAGATGAAGGAGCTGTTTTTAATCCAAATGGCATACGCTTGAAATGGTAAGTCCTAACACCATCCGAAAATGCTGTTTTTTCTCTGTCTTGCCTTGCAACTGGTATGGCCCAATACGCTGACTTTGCGTTAAGTGTCGAGAAGTACTTAGCTGTGCCAAACTGGTCTATGATTTCTTGAATGAGAGGCAGAGGATAAGCGTCGGCTGTTGTCACTTCGTTCACTTTACGGTAATCTACACAGAACCTGTAACTACCATCAGGTTTGCGTACTAGCACTACTGGGGAAAGCCACGGTGACGTGCTTTCTTCTATAACGCCCTGTCTCATCATCTTTCTACACTCATCTCTAATAAGTTGTTTCGCCTGCTCTGGGAGTCTCCATTGACGTGTTTGTACCGGAGGATTATCACCTGTTGGAATGGTGTGTTCGACTTGAGGCAGGAAGCCTATTTCCTCATCCTCGGTCGCAAATAACCTAGGAAATTTACGGAGGACTTCCCGTACCTGTTTACGTTCAGCAGGTGACATATGAGTCAAATCTAGAGCAGTTATTAATTTGTCCACCATTTCCTTATCTTGAGGAGATAACGGGGTTTCTTTACCGATCTTACTGTGTGACTCCTCGTCTCTTACGTTCAATGCGCTACATTGCGCTGTTACAGTCGATGTTTGTGTGGTATCTGACTCTATTATTTCTTTTAAATTTACCACAATTCCTTGTGTCAGACTATCGCCTACCCTAAAGCGATAAGGTTTGTGAGAGAGGTTGACCACTGGTATTATCGCACCTTTGTCATGTACAGATACCAGAGTATATGGTATCATCAACTTATCAATTCTGCCAGCTACCTGAAGGGTACTTCCGGGTTGAATGTTTCTTCCTACGGCGACTTTAATAAACTTAAATGACCGTGGTGGACATACTTGTCTGTGTACAGCATGTAGCCTACATGTTTTCTTGTCAGGGTCTTGAAGAGACTTGAACAATTGTTTAGGAAGGTTTACATATTTAGGCGCTCGTTGAATTGAAGCAATCATGGGAGGGTGATCAATTAACTTTACTGGGAAAGACACAGATCCCAACTGTAGCCTACTGTGTCTTGCTCCCTTCTCCGATGTCAAAGAATATGTAAATCGTTTCAAAAAATCCATGCCTAACAATATATCACCAGGGAATGTTACATTATCTACCACAGTACACTCATGAATACAAGGTTTATCTTTTTCAATGTTAAAAGTTAAAATACATTTTCCCAGAACGTCAAAATGTTGACCATTGACAGCTGTTAATTGTGCACCCCCTTCCTTAAGGCGCACCTGACTGAAGGTCCTAAATGAGTCCATCTTAATGATGGTTACCTGACTACCAGTGTCCAGGAATGCAGTCAATCTCTTCCCGCACACCCTCACTTCAAAAGTGGGCCGCCCTTCCTCCTTGGGGGCCTTATCTCATAATTCCTCCTTACTATTGGGGCAGTCCTCTCGTTTGTGGCCTCGTCCGCCACAACTCCAACACCTGGGGTCATAAGTGTAGTACCAGTGAGGAGGCGGGCCAGCTCTATGGTGCCCTCCCCTCTGGTTGCTAGAAGAGTTACCTACACTCTCCTTAACACGATGCGAATTGTTCGTATCTACCGCTTGGACATAAGAGGATTGTCTAGTTTCAGTTGTATCCTTACACTGCCCCTGAATGTTTTGTAAGTCCGTAGCGTACTCTATTAAACTATAGTAATCCATCGTTACACTTGCAGCCGAAACGTGAGCTCCAAGTGTCCCGGGGATTGACATACACAACAGTTGTTTAGCCTTCTGACTAATTCTCAGGTCATCGTATCCTAATTCATGCCTCAAGTCACGCACTCTACGCAATATGCCAGTTCCAAAGTCCTTGAGAGTTTCGTTTGGGCCTCGTTTTAAACTAGCTAAATACCTATTAGCTGTTTCCTCTGTTATTTTCTCTTTATATCGTCTCTTAATTGCTGACACAAACTCTGGCCATGTTTGCAAATATTGAAACTCTTGGTCCTGCATTATTGAACCATTAGGGTCTATACACGCTCCCGCTGCTAAATTAATTTTCACCCAGTCATCCTGGGCAGCTGACAAACCTGAACCTACTTGCCCTAGCCAGTCGTCTATTTTCCGGTTACGTTCCACTATATTTGTTGGTAATTCTTTGCAAATTAGTTTGGGTAACACTGGTCTAGGCAATGAGTGATGAAAATGGGGGCTGACGCATACCATGAGACGCAGGGGGCATGGAGTGTAGATGTTGGCCATGGTTAGGGAAGGGTTGGTAATGGGGAGGGAAGGGTTGGTGTAAGGTAGGGTTATAGTGATGGTCAGGTGGGGGGGAGGGTTGGGTGGGGTGATGGTGTGAGGTAGGGGATTCTAGGGGTTGGTTCTGGGCAAGGCATGAGATGGTAGAAGAGGGTTTGGTCGTCTGACCAAGGTTGGGGTTGCGAGGGGGGAGAGGTGGGGTGGTATTGGTGGGGACAGTCACCTGACCGGACCCCTGGGTGGACCCCTGGGTAGGCGTATGTAAGCGCCCTGCCGTAAGGTTCACATATAGGGGTTCAGAGAGGCGCTTCCTAATTTCTGAGGATGGGTAAGGTGGGAGGGGGGGTGGTTGGGGAGGAGTATGTGGGGAAGGTGCAGGCCGCCGCGCCCCTGGGGTGTTGGGTTGGGATGTCGGTCTGGGAGGAAGTGGGGGAGGGGTGATGTCATTAGGCTGCTGAGTATCAGGGGTGGACAAAGGACGGCTACCCAGCATGTGACCTGATGTGACCCCATCACCTGCACCTTGTGGGTCGTCACCTGACTCTTGAACCGTGCTATCCACTTGGATAGCCTGTCTCGGCTGTATTGCTAGAAGGTTCTGTTGGCTAAGCCCTCCCTGACTCCTTAAAGCCCTATCTGAACTCATGATGCCAATAAACTACGTCTGAACGACTAGTTCACCGGACTAGCGCTGACCCAAAAATGTTGAAAAAAAAATGAAAAAAAAAATCTTTGGAACAAACAATGATTCACTGAGAACAAGACAAAAACTCACAACGTCGTTATAACTAGCCCCTTTACTTAACAAGGATGGTAATTTCAATGTCACTTCTAAAACAAAAAAAAACGTAATTACTTTTCAATCTGCCTGCTCTTATGACAGATAATAATCGATATTACTTTCACCGTGTTGAGACAACTTCTCCTACGCGATACCAATACACAATTTCCCACGCACTATTCATTACCAATAATTCACTGATAGAAACTATTTGTACTTCCTATCGGGAAACTGTAATTACTGCTCGTATGAGCTTAACTAATAGTTACTCTTACTCCTTAAACCTACAGCCACATCACGTGACCCAGAGTGTTTAACTAGCTTCTTCGCCGGTCAACAACTCAAAACTTTTGCCACTCCTGTGACCAGACTTCAAACGCCAGGCGTCCCTAGACGTGAGTCAACTGACACACTAGTCCACACTAGCATGCTGTACAATACCAGTACACCTCAGATTATCGCGTTCAATTGGAGTAAATCAGTCAATCGCTATAATTTGAACAGAAACACCGCTTAAAACTACTTAATAGCTACACCGAACGGCACAAGACGCGTGAGACTGAACACTGTAAAACAATGTTCACCACCGCTAAGCCACCATTGTAATAACCCTGATTGTAATATCTCGCCTTGTATCTATCTCGACAGCGCACTCCGCTACTACCACTGAGCTAACCGTGCAATCTCCGCTCTTTCTATGGTAATAACAGATGCTATACCGATCATGTAAGATGTTAACACTCGGGCCGTCATACGAAGACGTAAACCAGTACACAGAGGAAGGAGAGAGAGAGAGAGGAAGAGGGAGGCAGAGCGAGAGGAGAGAGCGAGAACGAGAGCAAGGGAGGGAGAACGAGAGCGAGTGAGGGTGAGGGAGAGTGAGACAGAAAGATAGAGGTAATCGTAGTCACGACCTATCGTATGAGTTACCGAGTGACGCTGCCACCACCCTGAGTTACCGGACAGGGGACCGGAGTGAGATTCGTAGGTCTTGCAGATGGAATAACCTACCAGGACAGGTGTAGGGAACAATTGAACGGTACAAGGATCCTGGCCTGACACTCGAATAATCCTGACCACTTGGGAACTATAGGGTACACAAGAATAAGGCGGGACACACCCAATACTAACACCTCAACACGGAAGACGAACGGGGGGAGGAGTACGGGATAATTAAGAACACTAGGTCACTGGGGCAAAGGGGACGGTAGGCCCAATATCACTAAGACCAGGAACCATTAATACACATTTAATAACACTTAATATATGACTTTATTGAATTAATTAAATAAGACACTCCCTAACTATATTCCCTACTAGAGGCCAAGGGTACTGAATGAGGTGCTTTAGTACAAGAGAGCCGTACTTACTCGTATGTTGTTCCACCGTTTCCGGGAGATGATGTTCCTTCCCCGAGTCCACACACACCTCCCTACTGGGCTGCGCCCACTCAACTGACTCCCCTGATCTGCTGCTCCTCAGCTGAACATGAGGGTTTTGCATTTGTTGTTTAGGGGTTAATCCCTGAAGATTACCATGACGGCATCAATTCTGACCTCTTTGTGATTCGATGACCGTTGACCTGACTCTATGGCTAACTTGTACAGAGGTGTAACTTTTACATTGTCTGCCGCCGCCTGTCTGGCGCCTGTGAGTTGTTCATCCTCCACGTGGCCTGTTCATGCTGTTATGATGTTCATGTACTATGTACTGCTTTCTTGTTACAGTACCAGGTGCTGTTCTTCAAGGTCCTAGTACCAGGTGCTGTTCTTCAAGGTCCTAGTACCAGGTGCTGTTCTTCAAGGTCCTAGTACCAGGTGCTGTTCTTCAAGGTCCTAGTACCAGGTGCTGTTCTTCAAGGTCCTAGTACCAGGTGCTGTTCTTCAAGGTCCTAGTACCAGGTACTGTTCTTCAAGGTCCTAGTACCAGGTGCTGTTCTTCAAGGTCCTAGTTCCAGGTGCTGTTCTTCAAGGTCCTAGTACCAGGTGCTGTTCTTCAAGGTCCTAGTTCCAGGTGCTGTTCTTCAAGGTCCTAGTACCAGGTGCTGTTCTTCAAGGTCCTAGTACCAGGTGCTGTTCTTCAAGGTCCTAGTTCCAGGTGCTGTTCTTCAAGGTCCTAGTACCAGGTGCTGTTCTTCAAGGTCCTAGTTCCAGGTGCTATTCTTCAAGGTCCTAGTACCAGGTGCTGTTCTTCAAGGTCCTAGTACCAGGTGCTGTTCTTCAAGGTCCTAGTACCAGGTGCTGTTCTCAAGGTCCTAGTACCAGGTGCTGTTCTTCAAGGTCCTAGTACCAGGTGCTGTTCTTCAAGGTCCTAGTACCAGGTACTGTTCTTCAAGGTCCTAGTACCAGGTGCTGTTCTTCAAGGTCCTAGTTCCAGGTGCTGTTCTTCAAGGTCCTAGTTCCAGGTGCTGTTCTTCAAGGTCCTAGTACCAGGTGCTGTTCTTCAAGGTCCTAGTACCAGGTGCTGTTCTTCAAGGTCCTAGTACCAGGTGCTGTTCTTCAAGGTCCTAGTACCAGGTGCTGTTCTTCAAGGTCCTAGTACCAGGTGCTGTTCTTCAAGGTCCTAGTACCAGGTGCTGTTCTTCAAGGTCCTAGTACCAGGTGCTGTTCTTCAAGGTCCTAGTACCAGGTGCTGTTCTTCAAGGTCCTAGTACCAGGTGCTGTTCTTCAAGGTCCTAGTACCAGGTGCTGTTCTTCAAGGTACTAGTACCAGGTGCTGTTCTTCAAGGTCCTAGTACCAGGTGCTGTTCTTGAAGGTCCTAGTACCAGGTGCTGTTCTTCAAGGTCCTAGTACCAGGTACTGTTCTTCAAGGTCCTAGAACCAGGTGCTGTTCTTCAAGGTCCTAGTTCCAGGTGCTGTTCTTCAAGGTCCTAGTACCAGGTGCTGTTCTTCAAGGTCCTAGTTCCAGGTGCTGTTCTTCAAGGTCCCAGTACCAGGTGCTGTTCTTCAAGGTCCTAGTACCAGGTGCTGTTCTTCAAGGTCCTAGTACCAGGTGCTGTTCTTCAAGGTCCTAGTACCAGGTGCTGTTCTTCAAGGTCCTAGTACCAGGTACTGTTCTTCAAGGTCCTAGTACCAGGTACTGTTCTTCAAGGTCCTAGTACCAGGTGCTGTTCTTCAAGGTCCTAGTTCCAGGTGCTGTTCTTCAAGGTCCTAGTACCAGGTACTGTTCTTCAAGGTCCTAGTACCAGGTACTGTTCTTCAAGGTCCTAGTTCCAGGTGCTGTTCTTCAAGGTCCTAGTACCAGGTGCTGTTCTTCAAGGTCCTAGTACCAGGTGCTGTTCTTCAAGGTCCTAGTACCAGGTGCTGTTCTTCAAGGTCCTAGTACCAGGTGCTGTTCTTCAAGGTCCTAGTACCAGGTGCTGTTCTTCAAGGTCCTAGTACCAGGTGCTGTTCTTCAAGGTCCTAGTACCAGGTGCTGTTCTTCAAGGTCCTAGTACCAGGTGCTGTTCTTCAAGGTCCTAGTACCAGGTGCTGTTCTTCAAGGTCCTAGTACCAGGTGCTGTTCTTCAAGGTCCTAGTACCAGGTGCTGTTCTTCAAGGTCCTAGTACCAGACACTGTTCTTCAAGGTTCTAGTACCAGACACTGTTCTTCAAGGTTCTAGTACCAGACACTGTTCTTCAAGGACCTAGTACCAGACACTGTTCTTCAAGGTTCTAGTACCAGACACTGTTCTTCAAGGTTCTAGTACCAGACACTGTTCTTCAAGGTCCTAGTACCAGACACTGTTCTTCAAGGTTCTAGTACCAGACACTGATCAAGGTTCTAGTACCAGACACTGTTCAAGGTCCTAGTACCAGACACTGTTCTTCAAGGTTCTAGTACCAGACACTGTTCTTCAAGGTCCTAGTACCAGACACTGTTCTTCAAGGTTCTAGTACCAGACACTGTTCTTCAAGGTTCTAGTACCAGACACTGTTCTTCAAGGTCCTAGTACCAGACACTGTTCTTCAAGGTTCTAGTACCAGACACTGTTCTTCAAGGTTCTAGTACCAGACACTGTTCTTCAAGGTTCTAGTACCAGACACTGTTCTTCAAGGTTCTAGTATCAGACACTGTTCTTCAAGGTCCTAGTACCAGACACTGTTCTTCAAGGTCCTAGTACCAGACACTGTTCTTCAAGGTCCTAGTACCAGGCACTGTTCTTCAAGGTTCTAGTACCAGACACTGTTCTTCAAGGTTCTAGTACCAGACACTGTTCTTCAAGGTCCTAGTACCAGGTGCTGTTCTTCAAGGTCCTAGTACCAGGTGCTGTTCTTCAAGGTCCTAGTACCAGACACTGTTCCTCAAGGTCCTAGTACCAGGTGCTGTTCTTCAAGGTCCTAGTACCAGGTGCTGTTCTTCAAGGTCCTAGTACCAGGTGCTGTTCTTCAAGGTCCTAGTACCAGGTGCTGTTCTTCAAGGTCCTAGTACCAGACACTGTTCTTCAAGGTCCCAGTACCAGGTGCTGTTCTTCAAGGTCCTAGTACCAGACGCTGTTCTTCAAGGTCCTAGTACCAGGTGCTGTTCTTCAAGGTCCTAGTACCAGGTGCTGTTCTTCAAGGTCCTAGTACCAGACACTGTTCTTCAAGGTCCTAGTACCAGACACTGTTCTTCAAGGTTCTAGTACCAGACACTGTTCTTCAAGGTCCTAGTACCAGACACTGTTCTTCAAGGTTCTAGTACCAGACACTGTTCTTCAAGGTTCTAGTACCAGACACTGTTCTTCAAGGTTCTAGTACGGGCTCTAGAACATCCTCACCAGAACAATCTTGACAACAGCTGGTCTAGGACGAGTCAACACCACAAAACCAGGTTCGATCCCCCATCTATTTAATCACCCCGTGTTTCCATTATAATTTTAAATCATTGAATTTTCTTAAACAATTTTTTTCTTTAAGAAAATCTGCTTAGTTTTTGTGCTGTGTAACTTTTCTTGAGAGAGCAGCTGGAGAGTAAGTAGTGATCTTTCGTACATAATTTCTGATCAATATACAACATTAAAAAATATTAGAAATTATTTATTGGTAATTGATTTTTTTATGATTATCAGGTAACCGAAGTCGACCTTTTATTATTAATTCAATTTGGCCTAATATATATATGTGTATATATATAATGTAACAGACTTAAGTAGCTGTGAGGAGCAGGTGTGGTGGTGGGCAGTGTGGGAGTGTTGTAGCAGGTGTGGTGGTGGTGGGCAGTGTGGGAGTGTTGTAGCAGGTGTAGTGGTGGAGAGTGTGGGAGTGTTGTAGCAGGTGTGGTGGTGGAGAGTGTGGGAGTGTTGTAGCAGGTGTTGTGGTGGAGAGTGTGGGAGTGTTGTAGCAGGTGTGGTGGTGGAGAGTGTGGGAGTGTTTCAGCAGGTGTGGTGGTGGGCAGTGTGGGAGTGTTGTAGCAGGTGTGGTGGTGGTGGAGAGTGTGGGAGTGTTGTAGCAGGTGTGGTGGTGGGCAGTGTTGGAGTGTTGTAGCAGGTGTGGTGGTGGAGAGTGTGGGAGTGTTTCAGCAGGTGTGGTGGTGGAGAGTGTGGGAGTGTTTCAGCAGGTGTGGTGGTGGGCAGTGTGGGAGTGTTGTAGCAGGTGTGGTGGTGGTGGAGAGTGTGGGAGTGTTGTAGCAGGTGTGGTGGTGGACAGTGTGGGTGTGTTGTAGCAGGTGTGATGGTGGGCAGTGTGGGAGTGTTGTAGCAGGTGTGGTGGTGGAGAGTGTGGGAGTGTTTCAGCAGGTGTGGTGGTGGGCAGTGTGGGAGTGTTGTAGCAGGTGTGGTGGTGGTGGAGAGTGTGGGAGTGTTGTAGCAGGTGTGGTGGTGGGCAGTGTTGGAGTGTTGTAGCAGGTGTGGTGGTGGAGAGTGTGGGAGTGTTTCAGCAGGTGTGGTGGTGGAGAGTGTGGGAGTGTTTCAGCAGGTGTGGTGGTGGGCAGTGTGGGAGTGTTGTAGCAGGTGTGGTGGTGGTGGAGAGTGTGGGAGTGTTGTAGCAGGTGTGGTGGTGGACAGTGTGGGTGTGTTGTAGCAGGTGTGATGGTGGGCAGTGTGGGAGTGTTGTAGCAGGTGTGGTGGTGGAGAGTGTGGGAGTGTTGTAGCAGGTGTGGTGGTAGACAGTGTGGGTGTGTTATAGCAGGTGTGGTGGTGGGCAGTGTGGGAATGTTGTAGCAGGTGTGGTGGTGGGCAGTGTGGGAGTGTTGTAGCAGGTGTGGTGGTGGATAGTGTGGGAGTGTTGTAGCAGGTGTGGTGGTGAACAGTGTGGGAGTGTTGTAGCAGGTGTGGTGGTGGACAGTGTGGGAGTGTTGTAGCAGGTGTGGTGGTGGACTGTGTGGGAGTGTTGTAGCAGGTGTGGTGGTCTAACCGCTTGGATTGGACGGGAGAGTGACGGTCTCGCTTCTTGTAGGTGGACGTCCAAACCCCCCAACCGTCGAAGTGGTTGGGCACTGATCCTCTGCTTGAGCGGGTGTCCTGAGTGGTTCAAGGAACCGCTTGAGCGACAGCCGTCAGCCCAATCAAATTCTTACAATTATCTTTCCAAAGGTATATTTTCCGTCATCATTCTCGAGTGAAGAAAAACATGAACAATATAGAGATTAATGATAGTCATTACTCTATATTGACCAGTGGCTTTGATCAATATTTACCAGTGGCTTTGATCAATATTTACCAGTGGCTTTGATCAATATTTACCAGTGGCTTTGATCAATATTTACCAGTGGCTTTGATCAATATTTACGAGTGACTTTGATCAATATTTACCAGTGGCTTTGATCAATATTGACCAGTGGCTTTGATCTATATTTACCAGTGGCTTTGATCTATATTGACCAGTGGCTTTGATCAATATTTACCAGTGGCTTTGATCTATATTGGCCAGTGGCTTTGATATATAATGACCAGTGGCTTTGATCTATATTGGCCAGTGGCTTTGATCTATATTGACCAGTGGCTTTGATCAATATTTACCAGTGACTTTGATCTATATTGACCAGTGGCTTTGATCTATATTTACTAGTGACTTTGATCTATATTGACCAGTGGCTTTGATCAATATTTACCAGTGGCTTTGATCAATATTTACCAGTAGCTTTAGTTGTATATTGACCAGTGGCTTTGATATATATTGACCAGTGGCTTTGATCAATATTTACCAGTGGCTTTTGTTGTATATTGACCAGTGGCTTTGATCTATATTTACCAGTGGCTTTGATCAATATTTACCAGTGGCTTTGATCTATATTGACCAGTGGCTTTGATCTATATATACCAGTGGCTTTGATCAAAATTGACCAGTGGCTTTGATCTATATTTACCAGTGGCTTTGATCTATATTGACCAGTGGCTTTGATCAATATTTACCAGTGGCTTTGATCTATATTGGCCAGTGGCTTTGATCTATAATGACCAGTGGCTTTGATCTATATTGGCCAGTGGCTTTGATCTATATTGACCAGTGGCTTTGATCAATACTTACCAGTGACTTTGATCTATATTGACCAGTGGCTTTGATCTATATTTACTAGTGACTTTGATCTATATTGAACAGTGGCTTTGATCAATATTTACCAGTGGCTTTGATCAATATTTACCAGTGGCTTTTGTTGTATATTGACCAGTGGCTTTGATATATATTGACCAGTGGCTTTGATCAATATTTACCAGTGGCTTTTGTTGTATATTGACCAGTGGCTTTGATCTATATTTACAAGTGGCTTTGATCAATATTTACCAGTGGCTTTGATCAATATTTACCAGTAGTTTTGTTGTATATTGACCAGTGGCTTTGATCTATATTTACCAGTGGCTTTGATCAATATTTACCAGTGGCTTTGCTGTATATTTACCAGTGGCTTTGATCAATATTTACCAGTGGCTTTTGTTGTATATTGACCAGTGACTTTGATCTATATTGACCAGTGGCTTTGATCTATATTGACCAGTGGCTTTGTTGTATATTTACCAGTCGCTTTGATCAATATTTACCAGTGGCTTTGATCTATATTTACCAGTGGCTTTGATCAATACTTACCAGTGGGTTTGATCAATATTTACCAGTGGCTTTGATCTGTATTTACCAGTGGCTTTGATCTATACTTACCAGTGGCTTTGATCAATATTTACCAGTGGCTTTGATCAATACTTACCAGTGGGTTTGATCAATATTTACCAGTGGCTTTGATCTGTATTTACCAGTGGCTTTGATCAATACTTACCAGTGGCTTTGAACTATATTTACCAGTGGCTTTTGTTGTATATTGACCAGTGGCTTTGATCTATATTTTCTAGTGGCTTTGATCAATATTTACCAGTGGCTTTTGTTGTATATTGACATGTGGCTTTGATCTATATTTACCAGTGGCTTTGATCTATATTTACTAGTGACTTTGATCTATATTTACCAGTGGCTTTGATCTATATTTACCAGTGGCTTTGATCTATATTGACCAGTGGCTTTGATCAATATTGACCAGTGGCTTTGATCAATATTGACCAGTGGCTTTGATCTATATTGACCAGTGGCTTTGATCAATATTGACCAGTGGCTTTGATCTGTATTTACCAGTGGCTTTGATCTATATTGACCAGTGGCTTTGATCTATATTGGCCAGTGGCTTTGATCTATAATGACCAGTGGCTTTGATCTATATTGGTCAGTGGATTTGATCTATATTGACCAGTGGCTTTGATCAATATTTACCAGTGACTTTGATCTATATTGACCAGTGGCTTTGATCTATATTTACTAGTGACTTTGATCTATATTGACCAGTGGCTTTGATCAATATTTACCAGTGGCTTTGATCAATATTTACCAGTGGCTTTTGTTGTATATTGACCAGTGGCTTTGATATATATTGACCAGTGGCTTTGATCAATATGTACCAGTGGCTTTTGTTGTATATTGACCAGTGGCTTTGATCTATATTTACCAGTGGCTTTGATCAATATTTACCAGTGGCTTTGATCAATATTTACCAGTGACTTTGATCAATATTTACCAGTGGCTTTGATCAATATTTACCAGTGGCTTTGATCTATATTTACCAGTGGCTTTGATCAATATTTACCAGTGGCTTTGCTGTATATTTACCAGTGGCTTTGATCAATATTTACCAGTGGCTTTTGTTGTATATTGACCAGTGGCTTTGATCTATATTGACCAGTGGCTTTGATCAATATTTACCAGTGGCTTTGATCTATATTGACCAGTGGCTTTGATCTATATTTACCAGTGGCTTTGATCAATATTGACCAGTGGCTTTGATCTATATTTACCAGTGGCTTTGATCTATATTGACCAGTGGCTTTGATCAATATTTACCAGTGGCTTTGATCTATATTGGCCAGTGGCTTTGATCTATAATGACCAGTGGCTTTGATCTATATTGGCCAGTGGCTTTGATCTATATTGACCAGTGGCTTTGATCAATACTTACCAGTGACTTTGATCTATATTGACCAGTGGCTTTGATCTATATTTACTAGTGACTTTGATCTATATTGAACAGTGGCTTTGATCAATATTTACCACTGGCTTTGATCAATATTTACCAGTGGCTTTTGTTGTATATTGACCAGTGGCTTTGATATATATTGACCAGTGGCTTTGATCAATATTTACCAGTGGCTTTTGTTGTATATTGACCAGTGGCTTTGATCTATATTTACAAGTGGCTTTGATCAATATTTACCAGTGGCTTTGATCAATATTTACCAGTAGCTTTTGTTGTATATTGACCAGTGGCTTTGATCTATATTTACCAGTGGCTTTGATCAATATTTACCAGTGGCTTTGCTGTATGTTTACCAGTGGCTTTGATCAATATTTACCAGTGGCTTTTGTTGTATATTGACCAGTGGCTTTGATCTATATTGACCAGTGGCTTTGATCTATATTGACCAGTGGCTTTGTTGTATATTTACCAGTCGCTTTGATCAATATTTACCAGTGGCTTTGATCTATATTTACCAGTGGCTTTGATCAATACTTACCAGTGGGTTTGATCAATATTTACCAGTGGCTTTGATCTGTATTTACCAGTGGCTTTGATCTATACTTACCAGTGGCTTTGATCAATATTTACCAGTGGCTTTGATCAATACTTACCAGTGGGTTTGATCAATATTTACCAGTGGCTTTGATCTGTATTTACCAGTGGCTTTGATCAATACTTACCAGTGGCTCTGATCTATATTTACCAGTGGCTTTTGTTGTATATTGACCAGTGGCTTTGATCTATATTTACTAATGGCTTTGATCAATATTTACCAGTGGCTTTTGTTGTATATTGACCAGTGGCTTTGATCTATATTTACCAGTGGCTTTGATCTATATTTACTAGTGACTTTGATCTATATTTACCAGTGGCTTTGATCTATATTTACCAGTGGCTTTGATCTATATTGACCAGTGGCTTTGATCAATATTGACCAGTGGCTTTGATCAATATTGACCAGTGGCTTTGATCTATATTGACCAGTGGCTTTGATCAATATTGACCAGTGGCTTTGATCTGTATTTACCAGTGGCTTTGATCTATATTGACCAGTGGCTTTGATCTATATTGGCCAGTGGCTTTGATCTATAATGACCAGTGGCTTTGATCTATATTGGCCAGTGGATTTGATCTATATTGACCAGTGGCTTTGATCAATATTTACCAGTGACTTTGATCTATATTTACCAGTGGCTTTGATCTATATTGACCAGTGGCTTTGATCAATATTGACCAGTGGCTTTGATCAATATTGACCAGTGGCTTTGATCTATATTGACCAGTGGCTTTGATCAATATTGACCAGTGGCTTTGATCAATATTTACCAGTGGCTTTGATCAATATTTACCAGTGGCTTTTGTTGTATATTGACCAGTGGCTTTGATATATATTGACCAGTGGCTTTGATCAATATGTACCAGTGGCTTTTGTTGTATATTGACCAGTGGCTTTGATCTATATTTACCAGTGGCTTTGATCAATATTTACCAGTGGCTTTGATCAATATTTACCAGTGACTTTGATCAATATTTACCAGTGGCTTTGATCAATATTTACCAGTGGCTTTGATCTATATTTACCAGTGGCTTTGATCAATATTTACCAGTGGCTTTGCTGTATATTTACCAGTGGTTTTGATCAATATTTACCAGTGGCTTTTGTTGTATATTGACCAGTGGCTTTGATCTATATTGACCAGTGGCTTTGATCAATATTTACCAGTGGCTTTGATCTATATTGACCAGTGGCTTTGATCTATATTTACCAGTGGCTTTGATCAATATTGACCAGTGGCTTTGATCTATATTTACCAGTGGCTTTGATCTATATTGACCAGTGGCTTTGATCAATATTTACCAGTGGCTTTGATCTATATTGGCCAGTGGCTTTGATCTATAATGACCAGTGGCTTTGATCTATATTGGCCAGTGGCTTTGATCTATATTGACCAGTGGCTTTGATCAATACTTACCAGTGACTTTGATCTATATTGACCAGTGGCTTTGATCTATATTTACTAGTGACTTTGATCTATATTGAACAGTGGCTTTGATCAATATTTACCACTGGCTTTGATCAATATTTACCAGTGGCTTTTGTTGTATATTGACCAGTGGCTTTGATATATATTGACCAGTGGCTTTGATCAATATTTACCAGTGGCTTTTGTTGTATATTGACCAGTGGCTTTGATCTATATTTACAAGTGGCTTTGATCAATATTTACCAGTGGCTTTGATCAATATTTACCAGTAGCTTTTGTTGTATATTGACCAGTGGCTTTGATCTATATTTACCAGTGGCTTTGATCAATATTTACCAGTGGCTTTGCTGTATATTTACCAGTGGCTTTGATCAATATTTACCAGTGGCTTTTGTTGTATATTGACCAGTGGCTTTGATCTATATTGACCAGTGGCTTTGATCTATATTGACCAGTGGCTTTGTTGTATATTTACCAGTCGCTTTGATCAATATTTACCAGTGGCTTTTGTTGTATATTGACCAGTGGCTTTGATCTATATTGACCAGTGGCTTTGATCTATATTTACCAGTGGCTTTGATCTATATTGATCAGTGGCTTTGATCAATATTTACCAGTGGCTTTGATCTATATTGGCCAGTGGCTTTGATCTATAATGACCAGTGGCTTTGATCTATATTGGCCAGTGGCTTTGATCTATATTGACCAGTGGCTTTGATCAATACTTACCAGTGACTTTGATCTATATTGACCAGTGGCTTTGATCTATATTTACTAGTGACTTTGATCTATATTGAACAGTGGCTTTGATCAATATTTACCACTGGCTTTGATCAATATTTACCAGTGGCTTTTGTTGTATATTGACCAGTGGCTTTGATATATATTGACCAGTGGCTTTGATCAATATTTACCAGTGGCTTTTGTTGTATATTGACCAGTGGCTTTGATCTATATTTACAAGTGGCTTTGATCAATATTTACCAGTGGCTTTGATCAATATTTACCAGTAGCTTTTGTTGTATATTGACCAGTGGCTTTGATCTATATTTACCAGTGGCTTTGATCAATATTTACCAGTGGCTTTGCTGTATATTTACCAGTGGCTTTGATCAATATTTACCAGTGGCTTTTGTTGTATATTGACCAGTGGCTTTGATCTATATTGACCAGTGGCTTTGATCTATATTGACCAGTGGCTTTGTTGTATATTTACCAGTGGCTTTGATCTATATTTACCAGTGGCTTTGTTCAATACTTACCAGTGGGTTTGATCAATATTTACCAGTGGCTTTGATCTGTATTTACCAGTGGCTTTGATCTATACTTACCAGTGGCTTTGATCAATATTTACCAGTGGCTTTGATCAATACTTACCAGTGGGTTTGATCAATATTTACCAGTGGCTTTGATCTGTATTTACCAGTGGCTTTGATCAATACTTACCAGTGGCTTTGATCTATATTTACCAGTGGCTTTTGTTGTATATTGACCAGTGGCTTTGATCTATATTTACTAGTGGCTTTGATCAATATTTACCAGTGGCTTTTGTTGTATATTGACCAGTGGCTTTGATCTATATTTACCAGTGGCTTTGATTTATATTTACTAGTGACTTTGATCTATATTTACCAGTGGCTTTGATCTATATTTACCAGTGGTTTTGATCTATATTGACCAGTGGCTTTGATCAATATTGACCAGTGGCTTTGATCAATATTGACCAGTGGCTTTGATCTATATTGACCAGTGGCTTTGATCAATATTGACCAGTGGCTTTGATCTGTATTTACCAGTGGCTTTGATCTATATTGACCAGTGGCTTTGATCTATATTGGCCAGTGGCTTTGATCTATAATGACCAGTGGCTTTGATCTATATTGGCCAGTGGATTTGATCTATATTGACCAGTGGCTTTGATCAATATTTACCAGTGACTTTGATCTATATTGACCAGTGGCTTTGATCTATATTTACTAGTGACTTTGATCTATATTGACTAGTGGCTTTGATCAATATTTACCAGTGGCTTTGATCAATATTTACCAGTGGCTTTTGTTGTATATTGACCAGTGGCTTTGATATATATTGACCAGTGGCTTTGATCAATATGTACCAGTGGCTTTTGTTGTATATTGACCAGTGGCTTTGATCTATATTTACCAGTGGCTTTGATCAATATTTACCAGTGGCTTTGATCAGTATTTACCAGTGACTTTGATCAATATTTACCAGTGGCTTTGATCAATATTTACCAGTGGCTTTGATCTATATTTACCAGTGGCTTTGATCAATATTTACCAGTGGCTTTGCTGTATATTTACCAGTGGCTTTGATCAATATTTACCAGTGGCTTTTGTTGTATATTGACCAGTGACTTTGATCTATATTGACCAGTGGCTTTGATCTATATTGACCAGTGGCTTTGTTGTATATTTACCAGTCGCTTTGATCAATATTTACCAGTGGCTTTGATCTATATTTACCAGTGGCTTTGATCAATACTTACCAGTGGCTTTGATCTATACTTACCAGTGGCTTTGATCTATACTTACCAGTGGCTTTGATCAATATTTACCAGTGGCTTTGATCAATACTTACCAGTTTGTTTGATCAATATTTACCATTGGCTTTGATCTGTATATACCAGTGGCTTTGATCAATACTTACCAGTGGCTTTGATCTATATTTACCAGTGGCTTTTGTTGTATATTGACCAGTGGCTTTGATCTATATTTACTTGTGGCTTTGATCAATATTTACCAGTGGCTTTGATCAATACTTACCAGTGGGTTTGATCAATATTTACCATTGGCTTTGATCTGTATATACCAGTGGCTTTGATCAATACTTACCAGTGGCTTTGATCTATATTTACCAGTGGCTTTTGTTGTATATTTACCAGTGGTTTTGATCTATATTTACTAGTGACTTTGATCTGTATTTACCAGTGGCTTTGATCTATATTTACCAGTGGCTTTGATCTATATTGACCAGTGGCTTTGATCTATATTTACCAGTGGCTTTGATCTATATTGACCAGTGGCTTTGATCAATATTGACCAGTGGCTTTGATCAATATTGACCAGTAGCTTTCATCTATATTTACCAGAGGCTTTGATCAATATTGACCAGTGGCTTTGATCTATATTGACCAGTGGCTTTGATCTATATTTACCAGAGGCTTTGATCAATATTGACCAGTGGCTTTGATCAATATTGACCAGTGGCTTTGATCAATATTGACCAGTGGCTTTGATCAATATTTACCAGTGGTTTTGATCAATATTGACCAGTGGCTTTGATCTATATTTACCAGTGGTTTTGATCAATATTGACCAGTGGCTTTGATCTATATTTACCAGTGGCTTTGATCTATATTGACCAGTGACTTTGATATATATTGACCAGTGGCTTTGATCTATATTTACCAGTGGCTTTGATCTATATTGACCAGTGGCTTTGATCTATATTGACCAGTGGCTTTGATCTATATTGACCAGTGGACTTGATCTATATTGACCAGTGGCTTTGATCAATATTGACCAGTGGCTTTGATCTATATTGACCAGTGGCTTTGATCAATATTGACCAGTGGCTTTGATCTATATTGACCAGTGGCTTTGATCTATATTAACCAGTAGCTTTGATCTATATTGACCAGTGGCTTTGATCTATATTGGCCAGTGGCTTTGATCTATATTGACCAGTGGCTTTGATCTATATTGGCCAGTGGCTTTGATCTATATTGACCAGTGGCTTTGATCTATATTGACCAGTGGCTTTCCGTGTATATTAATAGTGTCTTCTTGCAGGTGTAGTCCAGACCTTTCATCATTATCAGTTTCATCAGTTTGTTTACGTTCGTGAAGTCATTAGTGGTGACCTCAGCGACCTGACCAACATCAGTGACCCAATTGTTACTCCTTCACACACGAATCATAAGACACAGTTCAACCTTTGCTGCGGGAGCAAGAACACTGACAGCTTGTTCTTGAAGAACTCTTTGAAAATGAAGTTAAATGCTGCGATAATGAGGAGTTTTGTGTATTGGTTAAGCGACCTACTTGCTGTCAGCCCCGACTGTCTCAGTATATACGCCAGCTGACGCCATGTCTTTCATGGTGTCTGACAACTCCCTAACAATGTGGTCTCCGTCAATGATCGTATCTCCCTGCAACACTGGAGATATTCTCACCAGCTATACTGAAATCGACAGATTCTATCACCACTGAAGGCTGGACATAGGTGAAACACAATATATCAAACACTTTCATCCCACGATATCAACCTATCCTCCTAAAATGATAGCACTTATAGCAACTAGTTGGTCCAGATAACCAATATGTAGTGTTGCCCACTAAAAAATTCACATTTTGTACTTTTAAATAACTGACTACGAGAAAATTAGCTAAAATCTAAACTTAGGCCTTCCTAGGCCTAATATAGTACATATATATATTACATATATGTACTATATACATATAGTACAGTAGGCTTAACATAAAATACATTAGGCGGAGAACTGGCAGGAAAGGTTAGCGTGACGCCGACCAATGACACTCATCGAATTCTGGCTTGTTCAGTGGTACACAACATGACTATTCTGGCGGTCCAGCACTAAATACCCGGCCGGGTGCCCGGGTGCCCAGGTGGGTGCCCGGGTGCCTAGACAGTATACCAATTAATATCTTTAAGTAAATAATATATAATATTAACCTATTGTTAGCTACTCAGGACCACCCGTGGTGGTAGACTTCCTGGAGTTTACCCATGAACCACCTCGTTAAATAAGAGGTCGTTAGGTCAGCAGTGTGATGGTACTCTACCTGTGCTGCTCAAGCCACATACTGCGGTAATGTGCTCTCTCTGGAGCAAGTCACTCCAACTACTAGAGTGCGCAAACAGACGAGGCTAACAGGCAGGCACCCGCAGGGTAATGATCGTGTAACTACCATAACAGCATAGCCAGAACAAGCCGGCTATCCTGCCGTAAAGCATGTATACTTGGTATAACATTCTATACCTGGTATTACATGCCGTATTCACCAACACTCGGGCCCCTCATCTGCCGTAACAACTGACTGGCGGGTAATACCCCGTCACACCCTTGTAAGTATCTTACCAATAACATCCTAAGTACAGGGCACCTTAACAACCCTCATTGGCTCACTACTGGCTATTTCGGACACCTGAATTGCCATCAACTGTTACCCGTAGCGCAACCGGCAGTTAGACAGTGGTGCCTGTTAGCGGTGATCTGTCTTGGGGCGAGTAGTTGGTGATGGGTTGAGTGACGGGCCGTCCGTCAGGCCAGACCTTCCCTACCAGCCATAGATCACAGCCAATACCCAATCTGTGGCGATCGCCGCTTCCTAATGGCCAGCTATCAGCCTCATCAGAGCCTGTCTCAACTACCCTCAATTGGCGTTCCCAGTCAGCTCCTGCTATCTCGGGTCGGCAGATTGGCCAGTCGGTCGGTCGGCCCACAGGCAAGACCTTGCTAAATGCCCCTTTTTTTACCCAGACCTTATAAACAATTTTCTTTGATATCGTCTTAGATCCGTATCATAACCTCTTCAATTTCTACACACGACGGAAAAAATGTATTTGAGTATTTCAGTGAGGTATAATCTCTTATTTAAGACTCAATCAGGCTTTTGATATCATAATAGGTCCCAAAAGTCTGAGTCTCAGGACGTGAGTATCATTGAAGTTACGTTTCTAAATCTAATTGTTTGTTTTGTATTATTCATCGTCTCCCTCTCTCTCCCGTTATCACATTCTCTCTCCCGTTATCACATTCTCTCTCCCGTTATCACATTCTCTCTCCCGTTATCTCATTCTCTCTCCCGTTATGACATTCTCTCTCCCGTTATCACTTTCTCTCTCCCGTTATCACGTTCTCTCTCCCGTTATCACGTTCTCTCTCCCGTTATCACGTTCTCTCTCCCGTTATCACGTTCTCTCTCCCGTTATCACATTCTCTCTCCCGTTATCACATTCTCTCTCCCGTTATGACATTCTCTCTCCCGTTATGACATTCTCTCTCCCGTTATCACTTTCTCTCTCCCGTTATCACGTTCTCTCTCCCGTTATCACGTTCTCTCTCCCGTTATCACGTTCTCTCTCCCGTTATCACGTTCTCTCTCCCGTTATCACATTCTCTCTCCCGTTATCACATTCTCTCTCCCGTTATCACATTCTCTCTCCCGTTATCACATTCTCTCTCCCGTTATCACATTCTCTCTCCCGTTATCACATTCTCTCTCAATTCCTATTCAGAAAAAGAGATTCAATCGTGTTTTTATGGTCGAGAAGTCCCCTGAGGCTGAGCCTGGTATGCCCCAACTAAACTCTTAACACTGATGCTATCTCTGCGGCTCCACTAACTGTTAGCGGAATAGTTGCAGTATTCCAAGGTTCCATCAGGAGCAAGCTGTACGATATGCTCTACCCCGGGTGGGTGGCAGCGGCCCTCCAATAACCGCACTGCCAGGTGTACGGTGAATATTTCTCATTTAACTTCCTCTTTTTTCGTATTCTATTGTTATCTGTATTTAAAACAAACTGTTAGTTCTAAATAAATTAGTTTATAAAGCTTCACAAAAATCTTTCACGTATTACATGACTTAATGCTTGAAGAACTATTTCTGCCACCCTCGGTATACGACGCTTCCTCAACACTTATACTGAAATTTTGCTAGGAAATTCACCTAGAAATTTTCAGCCCAGATGGAAATTTTCTCAGAAAATTTATGTAGTGACTCAGAAATTTTCAGTCACTACAGTAAGGATGTTGTGGAGAGAGAATTATCAGGGGAAAACGCCAAGCCATTACGACTATATAGCACTGGGAAGGGGTTAGGATAAGGATTGGGGATGGGACGGGGGGAAGGAATGGTGTCCAACCACTTGGACGGTCGGGGATTGAACACCGACCTGCACGAAGCAAGACCGTCGCTCTACCGTCCAGCCCAAATATCGCGATAGATCACCAGGAAATAGATCTTTGTATTGATTCTGGATAAACCGGAAAAGTTTTTATAAATGAGTTTGTAATGAACCCTAACCTAACCTTCCTGCACCTAATACAAGCTATCTGACGCCTACTATAGTCCATATATGAGCTATACTATACCTAGGAATATCTAAGTTTAGCATTTAGCTTTATTGGTTCCAGATTCTATATAAATTTGCACAAAAAAAGTAGCTTGTGCCCCATTCCACACATTGGAACGATCGACCAGTTACTTACAAAAAGTACTATTAAACTTGAGTATGGGATGGAAATTTCAACTTGGATATTCACCTAGGACATTCTGCTAGGACATTCTGCTAGGACATTCTGCTAGGATATCCTGCTAGGACATTCTGCTAGGATATTCCGCTAGGACATTCTGCTAGGACATTCTGCTAGGATATTCTGCTAGGACATTCAGCTAGGATATTCTTCTAGGACATTCTGCTAGGACATTCTGCTAGGACATTCTGCTAGGATGTCCTAGCAGAATATCACTATGGAAATCAAATATTTCAAACCATTAATAGTTATTTGATTCTCGTTTTCTTCATCTTAAAACTTGCTCTACAAGACAAGTTATTGTCTTGTACACTCTCTTGTGTACAAGAGTCTCTGTCTTGTGTACAAGAGTCTGTCTTGTGTACAAGAGTCTCTGTCTTGTGTACAAGAGTCTCTGTCTTGTGTACAAGAGTCTCTGTCTTGTGTACACTCTCTTGTGTACAAGTTGTACACTCTCTTGTGTCGTGTACACTCTCCAGGGCGGGGGTGGAGACCTAGCGTGAGTGTGTGTTCAAATTAGCACTAATCTTCTCCCCTAAAAAATATCTCCAGCATCCATGGAAGGTTTGAGCCATAGAGTGTTATCAATATAGATGTATTTTGACCTTTTTTATGAAGAGAACAAAATGCTTATAGATTTTTTAACGAGGTCTGTTCAGGCAACAATAATTCTTCTGAACTGTTTTAAATGGTATAGCTTTGAGAATTATATATTATTAATACTTAGTAATTCCCAGGATGTAAAGTTAATGAATTAGTAAGAGAAATCGTGATTTTTTTAAGTAAAAATGAGTCTTGTTACTTATATACTTGCACATTGGTTGTTTTATTATTAATAAAAGTCAAACAGAGAGAGATTGAAATATATGACAGCATTTTAGAGAGTTTGTTTAAAAAACATTAACATAATTTGTTTAACAAGGCATTTAAAAAAATAATGGAATTTATATATATTATTTTACCTTAAAATCAATAAGAAATATGACCTAGAAATTATAACCTTTGGTTCATAATAAGAAAATAAAATCAAAGGAAGAAAAATAAGGTTATTTTACTGGAGTTAAAGTTTGGATGCCGAGTGCCAGCTCTAATTATATTTATTTTTACATATATCCTTTATTGCTATCGTAAATAAAGATAACATATTTGACATGAATCTTGTAGTTGGGAGTTTTGAGAGCTATTCAGCACTATAGTCTGCGCCTGTAATTAGACGTTACATACTTTATAGTGAATCCAAGTAAGTTCAGTAGAACTTCTGGTTGCAACTCTTTTGACCATGTCGTAGCTCAGTCGATTAAGGCAGCGTCTGGGATGCTCTCGGACGTAGGTTCGAATCCTCGTCACGGCCCTTGTGGATTTGTTCATTGATGCATCACGCTATTGTGATTTCTGTGTTTATTACTTTATAGTAACTTGAATGAACATGTCGATGAAAAGCTATTAATACAACCTTTGAATTATTCATTTAATAATAAATAATCCAAAGGTCTGTAATGTAATTTGTGTGAGAAAGGTATTTCACTGGTTGAGGGACCTAGCAAGAGCACTTAGGAGGGCTGGCGGGACGTGAAGACGTCACCATACCTGATTGATCAAGATTAAGCCATCCAAGAGGTGGCACGGGCATGAATAACCCGTAAGTGGTGCAATTTTTTGTTCAGTAAATCTTTTTAGTGTTCTGAGGTCGCATTTAATTCTCAAGTTACTATCGCGGAGGAGGGTAGAGCTTGACGTGTCCCTCCCAGCAGCAGTGTGTGTTAGTGTCGTGTTGAAAACCTCTTCTGAGGCGTGTAAGTAGTGTCCCTCATCTTAGGAGCCACCTAGCGTGAGGACTAGTGGTGCTCTGGATGACCTCTCACACTAAATGGTAAATACTAGTAGTGGTGATAGTTAATAAGAACGGTTTTTTTAGTGTTATTTAATTTCATATTCTTCAACATTACACTACATTTCCACCAAGGTTAGCGACCTCTGAGTCTTAAAAGATCTCAGTTAAGGAAAGTCTCGTAACACGTATTCTCTAGACAACTTTTTAATTTAACACTTGGAGGGGGAGAGTTAGAGGGGGACAGTGGGCCTTTGTTGACAGTAGTGAGACACTGGAAACTTTCTCACCTCTCAGTACTGATAAGCTAAACTGAAAGTCTCAGCTTAGGAAGCTAAGAGGGATCAATACTTACAAATGGAAAAACAAATAAGGGAAAGGAAAAGGGACACAAGAGAGAAGGAAAACACCAGTTATTGTGAAGGTGAGGGGGGGGGGGGTTCTGGTTGGAACACAGGGGAGGGAGGGAGGGTGCTGGAGGGAACACAAGGGAGGGAGGGAGGGTGCTGGTTGGAACACAGGGGAGGGAGGGAGGGTGCTGGAGGGAACACAGGGGAGGGAGGGAGGGTTCTGGTTGGAACACAGGGGAGGGAGGGAGGGTGCTGGAGGGAACACAGGGGAGGGAGGGAGGGTGCTGGAGGGAACACAAGGGAGGGAGGGAGGGTGCTGGTGGGAACACAAGGGAGGGAGGGAGGGTGCTGGAGGGAACACAAGGGAGGGAGGGAGGGTGCTGGAGGGAACACAGAGGAGGGAGGGAGGGTGCTGGAGGGAACACAAGGGAGGGAGGGAGGGTGCTGGAGGGAACACAGGGGAGGGAGGGAGGGTGCTGGAGGGAACACAAGGGAGGGAGGGAGGGTGCTGGAGGGAACACAAGGGAGGGAGGGAGGGTGCTGGTGGGAACACAAGGGAGGGAGGGAGGGTGCTGGAGGGAACACAAGGGAGGGAGGGAGGGTGCTGGAGGGAACACAAGGGAGGGAGGGAGGGTGCTGGAGGGAACACAGAGGAGGGAGGGAGGGTGCTGGAGGGAACACAAGGGAGGGAGGGAGGGTGTTGGAGGGAACACAGGGGAGGGAGGGAGGGTGCTGGAGGGAACACAAGGGAGGGAGGGAGGGTGCTGGTGGGAACACAAGGGAGGGAGGGAGGGTGCTGGAGGGAACACAAGGGAGGGAGGGAGGGTGCTGGAGGGAACACAGAGGAGGGAGGGAGGGTGCTGGAGGGAACACAAGGGAGGGAGGGAGGGTGCTGGAGGGAACACAGGGGAGGGAGGGAGGGTGCTGGAGGGAACACAGGGGAGGGAGGGAGGGTGCTGGAGGGAACACAGGGGAGGGAGGGAGGGTGCTGGAGGAAACACAGGGGAGGGAGGGAGGGTGCTGGAGGGAACACAAGGGAGGGAGGGAGGGTGCTGGAGGGAACACAACGGAGGGAGGGAGGGTGCTGGAGGGAACACAGGGGAGGGAGGGAGGGTGCTGGTGGGAACACAGGGGAGGGAGGGAGGGTGCTGGAGGTAACACAGGGGAGGGAGGGAGGGTGCTGGAGGGAACACAGGGGAGGGAGGGAGGGTGCTGGTGGGAACACAAGGGAGGGAGGGAGGGTGCTGGAGGGAACACAGGGGAGGGAGGGAGGGTGCTGGTGGGAACACAAGGGAGGGAGGGAGGGTGCTGGTGGGAACACAGAGGAGGGAGGGAGGGTGATGGAGGGAACACAGGGGAGGGAGGGAGGGTGCTGGAGGGAACACATTGCTGGAGGGAACACAGGGGAGGGAGGGAGGGTGCTGGTGGGAATACAGGGGAGGGAGGGAGGGTGCTGGAGGGAACACAGGGGAGGGAGGGAGGGTGCTGGAGGGAACACAAGGGAGGGAGGGAGGGTGCTGGAGGGAACACAGGGGAGGGAGGGAGGGTGCTGGTGGGAACACAGAGGAGGGAGGGAGGGTGATGGAGGGAACACAGGGGGAGGGAGGGAGGGTGCTGGTGGGAACACAAGGGAGGGAGGGAGGGTGTTGGAGGGAACAGAGGGTAGGGAGGGAGGGTGCTGGAGGGAACACAGGGGAGGGAGGGAGGGTGCTGGAGAGAACACAGGGGAGGGAGGGAGGGTGCTGGAGGGAACACAGAGGAGGGAGGGAGGGTGATGGAGGGAACACAGGGAAGGGAGGGAGGGTGCTGGAGGGAACACAGGGGAGGGAGGGTGCTGGAGGGAACACAGGGGAGGGAGGGAGGGAGGGTGATGGAGGGAACAGAGGGGAGGGAGGGAGGGTGCTGGAGGGAACAGAGGGGAGGGAGGGAGGGTGCTGGAGAGAACACAGGGGAGGGAGGGAGGGTGCTGGAGGGAACACAGAGGAGGGAGGGAGGGTGATGGAGGGAACACAGGGGAGGGAGGGAGGGAGGGTGATGGAGGGAACACAGGGGAGGGAGGGAGGGTGATGGTGGGCTAAGCTATCTAACCTAACCAAGCCACCTAACCAACCAACAGAACCAAGTAACCTAACCAACCAACTTAACCAAAGAACCTAATCAACCAACCTAACCAACCAACCTAACCTAACCCAACCAACCTAACCTAACCCAACCAACCTAACCTAACCAAACCCAACCAACCTAACCAACCAACCTAAGCTATCCAACAACCTAACCAACCTAAGCTATCTAACCTAACCAACCAACCTAACCAAGCAACCGAACCAACCAACCTAAGCTATCTAACCTAGCCAACCAACCTAAGCTATCTAACCTAACCAACCAACCTAAGCTATCTAACCTAACCAACCAACCTAACCAAGGAACCTAACCAACCAACCTAAGCTATCTAACCTAACCAACCAACCTAAGCTATCTAACCTAACCAACCAACCTAAGCTATCTAACCTAACCAAGCAACCTAACCAACCAACCAACCTAACCAAGCAACCTAAGCTATCTAACCTAACCAAAGAACCTAATCAACCAACCTAACCAAGCAACTTAACCTAACCTAACCAACCAACCCAACCTAACCTAACCAACCAACCCAACCTAACCTAACCAACGTAACCAACCATCCTAACCAACGTAACCAACCAACGTAACCAACGTAACCAAACTAAGCTAACCAACCAACCGAACCAACCAACCTAACCAACCTAACCAATCAACCTAACTATCCAACCAACCAACCTAAGCAATCTAACCTAACCAACCAACCAACCTAAGCTATCTAACCTAACCAAGCAACCTAACCAACCAACCAACCTAACCAAGCAACCAAACCATCCAACCTAACCAAGGAACCTAACCAACCAACCAACCTAACCAATGTAACCAACCAACCTAACCTAAGCAATGTATCCTAACCTAACCTAAGGTTGAGCAACCAAACCTGAGCAACCAAACCTGAGCAACCAAACCTGAGCAACCAAACCTGAGCAACCAAACCTGAGCAACCTAACCTGAGCAACCTAACCTGAGCAACCTAACCTGAGCAACCTAACCTGAGCAACCTAACCTAATCAACCTAATTATGCTATTATATTATTAATATTATATTATTATTATTATTATATATTATATTATATTATTATATTATTATTATTATTATTATATATTATATTATTATTATACGACCTTATTATATTATCAACTCCCTTCTTATTATCTGAGTCCATGAGTGTCCGTGTGCGTGTCCGTGTGCGTGTCCGTGTCCGTGTATCCATGGGGTTTTGGGTCCAGGAAGCTATTTGTGTCGACCCAAATTGCCTCCCTTCTCCCCACCTGAAATCCAGGTGGATTGAAAGACCTGCCCGAGGTCAGTGGATCCAGGTATCCGTCCGTGGCCCCCCGGACTTCAACCCTTCCCCACATTCCAAGGAGTCGGTCAATCAATCTTCGGCTATCCAGAGAATCTATCGAAACTGATGCTCCTACAGGAGGGGACACACAGAGAAATCTGTGCCCTGTACTTGCAACCGTTCCGACAGGCTCGAACGCAGATCTATCCGGATTAGGAACTTGTTCTATCCGACTAGGCCACGCTGGAGTTGCCTTCTGAATCAGATTTGGCACTTGTATTTATATCTCATAGCAAGGTTAGTTAGTGTCTATTTATCAACAGTTGCAATGATTGATATGTGAAGTTGTTAATTTGTGTTGACAGTTAGAAATACCTGACAGCTTTGTTTGATAAGGTTGCAGTCCCGTGAGGCAGTTTTATGAATGAATATTGGAGAATTTAGGCTAACTGACGTGTGTGTGTGTGTGTGTGTGTGTGTGTGTGTGTGTGTGCGTGTGAGGGGGGGGGTGGTGTGTGTGTGTACTCACCGAGTTGTACTCACCTAGTTGTGTTTGCGGGGGTTGAGCTCTGGCTCTTTGAGCCCGCCTCTCAACCATCAATCAACAGGTGTACAGATTCCTGACCCTATTGGGCTCTATCATATCTACACTTGAAACTGTGTATGGAGTCAGCCTCCACCACATCACTTCCTAATGCATTCCATTTGTCAACCACTCTGACACTAAAAAAGTTCTTTCTAATATCTCTGTGGCTCATTTGGGCACTCAGTTTCCACCTGTGTCCCCTTGTGCTAAATAGACTGTCTTTATCTACCCTATCAATTCCCTTCAGAATCTTAAATGTGGTGATCATGTCCCCCCTACCTCTTCTGTCTTCTACCGAAGTGAGGATTAATTCCCGTAGTCTCTCCTCGTAGCTCATACCTCTCAGCTCGGGTACTAGTCTGGTGGCAAACCTTTGAACCTTTTCCAGTTTAGTCTTATCCTTGACTAGATATGGACTCCATGCTGGGGCTGCATACTCCAGGATTGGCCTCATATATGTGGTATACAAAGTTCCGAATGATTCTTTACATAAGTTTCTGAATGCCGTTCGTATGTTGGCCAGCCTGGCATATGCCGCTGATGTTATCCTCTTGATATGTGCTGCAGGTGACAGGTCTGGCGTGATATCAACCCCCAAGTCGTTTTCCTTCTCTGACTCCTGAAGAATTTCCTCTCCCAGATGATACCTTGTATCTGGCCTCCTGCTCCCTACACCTATCTTCATTACATTACATTTGGTTGGGTTAAACTCTAAAAGCCATTTGTTCGACCATTCCTTCAGCTTGTCTAGGTCTTCTTGAAGCCTCAAACAGTCCTCTTCTGTTTTAATCCTTCTCATAATTTTAGCATCTTCCGCAAACATTGAGAGAAATGAATCGATACCCTCCGGGAGATCATTTACATATATCAGAAACAAGATAGGACCGAGTACAGAGCCCTGTGGGACTCCACTGGTGACTTCACGCCAATCGGAGGTCTCACCCCTCACCGTAACTCTCTGCTTCCTATTGCTTAGATAATCCCTTATTAACTGGAGCACCTTACCAGCTACACCACCTTACGAGCTACACCTGCCTGTCTCTCCAGCTTATGTACCAGCCTCTTATGCGCGCACACACACACACACACACACACACACACAATGTGTATGTGTGTTTAAAAGTATGTATTAATTAATAATTAGTGTGGTGTTTCCAAATGAGTTTGTGAGTGGTAAACAAGCAATGCAATATCTAATATGTGCTATTTTAGGCCTCGTTCTGTAAAATACATGTTTTACTAGGGAAGGAAAACCCGGTTTGTTTTATTCCTCGTTTTATTTCAAGAATAAATAGCACATAGGCGAAGGAACGAAGGTTTTGGCTGGTTAAATATAGCGTTGTGGCCGCCATTTTCTGTGTTGGGCGGGGGTCGGGGGTCGGGGATGGAGGGGGCGGTATGGGGGTAGGGGTACGGCGGCCTCCATTGTAGGGGGGGGGGGGGTTCGTTGGTGGGGGAGGGGGCTGGGGGATAGGGGCCCTGAGGAGCTACCGTGGGAGGTGTTGTTGGTGGGGGGGGGAGGGGAAGGTAGGGGGGATGGGTTGGCAGTTAGGTATTTAAATTTAATATTGTAAGATAGGTTATATAGGGCGAGGTGTTGAGGAAGGAATAAGAAAAGTGTTTGGGACTGAGTTGAGTGTATTAGTTGTTGTGATTGATGTTAGCAGGAAGGTAGGTGGTTGAAATGTGTAAAGATTTGTTAATGAGATCATTTGGTTAATAATGTAGGAATTAAGGGTAAGTGATCACTGGAGATAGATATTCAACAGTATATTATGTGGACAAGTTTTAGCAGGTAGGTAGGCCGGCCGGCCGGCAGAGAGAGACAATGGACTGACAAATAGGTAGACGTTTTCTTCATGGGTGGTAAACTATAATTAAAATGGCATGTACACATTTCCATGTGCGACATTCTTGTACACACACACACACACACACACACACACACACACACACACACACACACACACACACACACACACACACACACACAGATGACGCAAAATTAATGAGAAGAGTTTTGACAGACGAGGATTGTAGGATCCTCCAAGAGGACTTAAACAGGCTGCAGAGATGGTCAGGGAAATGGCTACTGGAGTTTAACACCAGTAAATGTAAAGTTATGGAAATGGGATCAGGTGACAGGAGACCAAAGGGACAGTACACAATGAAGGGGAACAGCCTACCTGTAACGATTCGAGAAAGAGACCTGGGAGTGGATGTGACACCTAATCTAACTCCTGAGGCACATATAAATAGGATAACGACAGCAGCGTACTCTACACTGGCGAAAATTAGAACTTCATTCAGAAACCTAAATGAGGAAGCTTTTAGGGCGCTTTACACTGCCTACGTGAGACCCGTCTTAGAGTATGCCGCGCCATCATGGAGCCCCCACCTGAAGAAACACATAAAGAAACTGGAGAAGGTTCAGAGGTTTGCGACGAGGCTTGTCCCAGAGCTACGAGGGATGGGATATGAAGAGCGGCTGAAGGAACTGAACCTTACGACACTAGAGAAAAGAAGGGAGAGAGGAGATATGATAGGGACATATAAAATACTCAGGGGAATTGACAAAGTGGAAATAGATGAAATGTTCACACGTAATAATAACAGAACGAGGGGACATGGGTGGAAACTGGAAACTCAGATGAGTCACAGAGATGTTAGGAAGTTTTCTTTTAGCGTGAGAGTAGTAGAAAAATGGAATGCACTTGGGGAACAGGTTGTGGAAGCAAATACTATTCATACTTTTAAAACTAGGTATGATAGGGAAATGGGACAGGAGTCATTGCTGTAAACAACCGATAGCTAGAAAGGCGGGATCCAAGAGTCAATGCTCGATCCTGCAAGCACATATAGGTGAGTACATATAGGTGAGTACACACACACACACACACGGAACCCAGATGTAATTGGACTCACTGAAACAAAACTCTCTGGAATCATAACGAATGCCGTGTTTCCCCAGGAGAACACAATAATAAGGAAAGAGAGGGAAGGTAGGGGAGGAGGAGGAGTGGCCCTACTCATGAGAAAGGAATGGAGTTTTAAGACGATGGCTATCCCGGGCTGTGAGGGTTTCAGAGACTACATAGCAGGCCCCATGACAATGGGAGGACCAAGGATAGTAGTAGCAGTATTATATAACCCTCCACCAAATGACAGAAGACCTAGTCAAGAGTACGAAAGCAACAACATGGCAGTTAACACTATAATTGAGAGGGCAGCCTCTTCTGCCTGTAGATATAGATCCCACCTGCTCATCATGGGGGACTTCAATCACGGCAGGATTGATTGGGAGAACAAGGAACCGCATGGAGGCGAGGATACGTGGAGAGCCAAACTACTGGAGGTGGCGACTAGAAACTTCTTAACCCAGCATGTTAGTGAACCCACAAGGATGAGAGGAAATGACGAACCAGCGAGACTCGACCTGGTTTTCACCCTGAACGACTCTGACATAAGAGAAATCAGTTTTGAGGACCCAGTAGGAATGAGCGACCACAGTGTATTGGTGTTTGAGTACCTGATTGAAGAAGGGTTATTGAACTCGAGGAGGGATACCGAAACCAAAAGGTTAGCATACCGAAAGGGAAACTATGAGGAGATAAGAAAATGCCTAGCAGATATAGCATGGGAAACAGCTCAGGGAAAAGACGGCCCAAGATATGATGGAATACATTACGCAAAAATGCAAGGATGCAGCAAACAAGTTTGTCCCAGTCCAAAAGGAAAACAGTGAAATGAAGATGAGAAACCCATGGTTTAATCAGAGATGTAGGCTAGCTAAGCAGCAAAGTAAAAGGCAACCCGTTCTCGCAAATTCGTAAAGTCAATATTGACTTATTAACTACGTGCATAGGTGATATACTAAACATAATAGATACCCTTAAAAAGATTCATAGAAAACACCGACCTTACCTAACCTTGTTAGTATCTTAAGCATCTTATTGCTTTGTAATTACAATTATTACTTAACCTATACCTATTATAGGTTAGGTAATAATTGTAATTACGAAGCAATAAGATGCTTATCTTAACATACTAAGTAGGTTAGGTAAGGTCGGTGTTTTCTATGAATCTTTTTAATGGTATCTATTATGTTTAGTATATCACCTATGCACATATTTAATAAGTCAATATTGACTTATTAAATTTGCGAGAACGGGTTGTAAAAGGGCATGGAGAAACTATAGGAATAACAGGACACTGGAGAGCAGAGAAAGATACCAGAATGCCAGGAATGAATATGTTAGGATGAGAAGTGAGGCAGAAGGACAATACGAAAATGACATCACAAGCAAGGCAAAGACTCAGCCTAAATTGCTGCATAGCCACATCAGGAGAAAAACAACAGTAAAGGAACAGGTTATGAAATTAAGGTTAGGGGCAGAAGGATTCACTACAAACGACAAGGAAGTGTGTGAGGAACTGAATAAGAAATTCCAAGAGGTATTCACATTAGAGCAAGGAGAAATCCCAGAGATAAGAGAGGGAATAGCTAACTAGGATCCACTGGAAGAGTTTGAGATTACCAGCGGGGAAGTAAGGAAGTGTTTACTAGAATTGGATGTGACAAAGGCTATAGGCCCAGATGGAATCTCCCCTTGGATACTAAAGGAAGGAGCAGAAGAACTGTGCCTCCCGCTCTCCATGGTGTATAACAAATCACTGGCAACAGGGGAACTGCCAAAAATTTGGAAAGCAGCTAACGTAGTCCCGATATACAAGAAAGAGGAAAGACAGGAGGCACTGAATTACAGACCAGTGTCCCTAACCTACATACCAAGCAAGATGATGGAGAAGATTGTGCGAAGAAAGCTAGTGGAGCACCTGGAGCGAAAGAACTTTGTAATACAGCATCAACATGGATTCAGGGATGGCAGGTCCTGCCTCACAGGGTTACTTGAATTCTACGACCAGGCAACAAAAATAAGGCAAGAAAGAGAAGGGTGGGCAGACTGCATATTTTTGGATTGTCAGAAAGCCTTTGACACAGTGCTACACAAGAGGCTAGTGAAAAAACTGGAGATGCAGGCTGGAGTGAAAGGGAAGGTACTCCGTTGGATACAGGAGTACCTAAGTAACAGGAGACAACGAGTCAGTGTGAGGGGTGAGGTCTCAGATTGGCGAGACGTTACGAGTGGAGTACCGCAGGGGTCAGTCCTTGGACCTATACTGTTTCTGATATATGTAAATGATCTTCCAGAGGGTATAGAATCGTTTCTCTCAATGTTTGCCGATGATGCAAAAATTATGAGGAGGAATGAAACTGAGGACGATAGTAGGAGACTACAAGATGACCTAGACAGACTGAGTGAATGGTCCAACAAATGGCTGTTGAAGTTCAACCCGAGTAAATGCAAAGTAATGAAACTAGGTGGTGGAAATAGGAGGCCAAACACAGGATACAGAATAGGAGATGAAGTACTTAATGAAACGAACAGAGAGAAAGATCTAGGAGTTGACATCACACCAAACCTGTCTCCTGAAGCCCACATAAAAAGAATAACGTCTGCGGCATATGCGAGGCTGGCTAACATCAGAACAGCGTTCAGGAACCTGTGTAAGGAATCATTCAGAATCTTGTACACCACATATGTAAGACCAATCCTGGAGTATGCGGCCCCAGCATGGAGCCCGTACCTTGTCAAGCACAAGACGAAGCTGGAAAAAGTCCAAACGTATGCCACTAGACTAGTCCCAGAACTATGAGGCATGAGTTACGAGGAAAGGCTGCGGGAAATGCACCTTACGACACTGGAAGACAGAAGAGTAAGGGGAGACTTGATCACAACCTACAAAATCCTCAGAGGAATCGACCGGGTAAACAAGGATAAACTATTCAACACTTGTGGGACGCGAACAAGGGGACACAGGTGGAAAATGAGTACCCACATGAGCCACAGAGACGTTAGAAGGAACTTTTTCAGTGTCAGAGTAGTTAACGGATGGAATGCATTAGGCAGTGATGTGGTGGAGGCTGACTCCATACACAGTTTTAAATGTAGATATGATAGAGCCCAGTAGGCTCAGGAATCTGTACACCAGTTGATTGACAGTTGAGAGGCGGGACCAAAGAGCCAAAGCCAACCCCTGCAAGCACAAATAGGTGAGTACAAATAGGTGAGTACGGAGACTGCCCAAATATGTATACCTTATAGGCAGGCAGGCGGAGGATACTCACACATAGCAGCCAATTCTCCATTAATGATAGTACTTATTGCCACTATTTAGTCAAATTAACCAACAACAAATGGACTACTACTACTACTACTGTTGCTCCAAAATAGAAATGTTGGGATGCCACCGCTGCCATAGATCTCGCACAAGTTGCTGCTGACAAATGACTCATCTTAGGCCTTGCAAATGCTCTCTTAGGCTTCATTTAGTCAATACTTGTAACATCATTGAGTCGGGGGACAGGCAGACAGGCACTTTATACATGTTAGGCTTATAGTGGTCTCCGACACCCACCACCCCACAAGGTCCAACTAGTGACTAACCCTCACTCACTCACCACGCCCCAAGTAGCTAGCCTACTAACGCCTGGATACCTATTTACTGCTAGGTGAACAGAGGCATTCGGTGATAGGAAAGGCTACCAACAATTACAGCCCCTTTTCTATTTCTACAAACCTAGCCTAAACTAACCTAACTTAACCTGCAAACCTAGCCTATTTCCTAGTCAAAACAAACATAACATAATCTAAGCTAACCTAACCTAAGGTAACTAACTCCTGGATACCTATTTACTGTTAGGTGAATAGATGTATTCGGTGATAGGAAACGCTACCTACAATTACAGCCCTTCTTCTATTTCTATTTCTACAAACCTAGCCTATTTCCTAGCCTAAACTAACCTAACCTAATCTAACTAACTCCTGGATACCTATTTACTGCTACGTGAACAGAGAAGACACGCTACCAACAATTACTGCCCTATTTCTATTTCAATAAAAATAGCCTATTTCTTAGCCTATTCACACTATTCACTATCATCATCACTACCACACTACTCACTATCATCACTTCTCACCATCATCATCACTACCTCATTACTCACTATCATCATCACTACCACACTACTCACCATCATCATCACTACCACACTATTCACTATCATCATCACTACCACACTACTCACCATCATCATCACTACCACACTACTCACTATCATCATCACTACCACACTAACCATCATCATCACTACCAAACTATTCACTATCATCATCATTACCACACTACTCACCATCATCATCACTACCTCACTACTCACCATCATCATCACTACCACACTACTCACTATCATCACTTCTATCGCTTCTCACCATCATCATCACTACCACACTACTCACCATCATCATCACTACCACACTATTCACTATCATCATCACTACCTCACTACTCACCATCATCATCACTACCACACTACTCACTATCATCACTTCTATCACTTCTCACCATCATCATCACTACCTCACTACTCACTATCATCATCACTACCACTCTAACCATCATCATCACTACCACACTATTCACCATCATCATCACTACCTCACTACTCACCATCATCATCACTACCACACTATTCACCATCATCATCACTACCTCACTACTCACCATCATCACTACCTCACTACTCACCATCATCATCACTACCTCACTACTCACCATCATCATCACTACCTCACTACTCACCATCATCATCACTACCACTCTAACCATCATCATCACTACCACACTATTCACCATCATCATCACTACCTCACTACTCACCATCATCATCACTACCTCACTACTCACCATCATCATCACTACCACACTATTCACCATCATCATCACTACCTCACTACTCACCATCATCATCACTACCTCACCATCATCATCACTACCTCACTACTCACCATCATCATCACTACCTCACTACTCACCATCATCATCACTACCTCACTACTCACCATCATCACTACCACACTCACCATTTTCATCACTACCTCACTACTCACTATCATCATCACTACCACACTGCTCACCATCATCATCACTACCACACTATTCACTACCATCATCACTACCTCACTACTCACCATCATCATCACTACCACACTACTCACCATCATCATCACTACCACACTTCACTATCATCATCACTACCTCACTACTCACCATCATCACTACCTCACTACTCACCATCATCACTACCATACTACTCACTATCATCAATTCCATCACTTCTCATCATCACTACCTTACTACTCACCATCATCATCACTACCTCACTACTCACCATCATCACTACCTCACTACTCACCATCATCACTACCATACTACTCACTATCTTCACTTCCATCACTTCTCACCATCACCATCACTACCTCACTACTCACTATCATCATCACTACCACACTACTCACCATCATCACTACCACACTATTCACTATCATCATCACTACTCACTATCACTACCACACTACTCACCGAATAGTGTGGTAGTGATGATGTTGAGTAGTGTGGTAGTGATGATGTTTATGAGTAGTGTGGTAGTGATGATGGTGGGTAGTGATGATGGTGAGTAGCGAGGAAGTGATGATGTTAGTGAGTAGTGAGGAAATGATGATGGTGGTGAGTAGAGAAGTAGTGATGATGATGGTGAGTAGTGAGGTAGTGATGGTGAGTAGTGTGGTAGTGATGGTGAGTAGTGAGGTAATGATGATGATGGTGAGTAGAGAGGTAGAGATAGTGATGATGATGGTGAGTAGTGAGGTAATGATGATGATGGTGAGTAGTGAGGTAGTGATGATGGTGAGTAGTGTGGTAGTGATGGTGAGTAGTGAGGTAATGATGATGATGGTGAGTAGAGAAGTAGTGATAATGATGGTGAGGTAGTGATGATGATGGTGAGTAGTGAGGTAATGATGATGATGGTGAGTAGAGAGGTAGTGATGATGATGGAGAGGTAGTGATGATGATGGTGAGTAGGGAGGTAGTGATGATGTTAGTGAGTAGTGTGGTAGTGATGATGATAGTGAGTAGTGAAGTATATATATAGGTAAGGTTAGATTAGGTTAGGTTAGGTTTAATTAGGTTAGATTAGTTTAGGCTAAGAAATAGGCTATTTTTGTTGAAATAGAAATAGGGCAGTAATTGTTGGTATCGTGTCTTCTCTGTTCACGTAGCAGTAAATAGGTATCCAGGAGTTAGTTACGTTAGGTTAGGTTAGGTTAGCTTAGATTAGGTTATGTTTGTTTTGACTAGGAAATAGGCTAGGTTTGCAGGATAAGTTAGGTTAGTTCAGGCTAGGTTTGTAGAAATAGAAAAGGGGCTGTAATTGTTGGTAGCCTATCTAACTTAACCAAGGAACCTAACCAACCAACCTAACCAACCAACCTAACCAACCTAACCAATCAACCTAACTATCCAACCAACCAACCTAAGCAATCTAACCTAACCAACCAACCAACCTAAGCTATCTAACCTAACCAAGCAACCTAACCAACCAACCAACCTAACCAAGCAACCAAACCATCCAACCTAACCAAGGAACCTAACCAACCAACCAACCTAACCAATGTAACCAACCAACCTAACCTAAGCAATGTATCCTAACCTAACCTAAGGTTGAGCAACCAAACCTGAGCAACCAAACCTGAGCAACCAAACCTGAGCAACCAAACCTGAGCAACCAAACCTGAGCAACCTAACCTGAGCAACCTAACCTGAGCAACCTAACCTGAGCAACCTAACCTGAGCAACCTAACCTAATCAACCTAATTATGCTATTATATTATTAATATTATATTATTATTATTATTATATATTATATTATATTATTATATTATTATTATTATTATTATATATTATATTATTATTATACGACCTTATTATATTATCAACTCCCTTCTTATTATCTGAGTCCATGAGTGTCCGTGTGCGTGTCCGTGTGCGTGTCCGTGTCCGTGTATCCATGGGGTTTTGGGTCCAGGAAGCTATTTGTGTCGACCCAAATTGCCTCCCTTCTCCCCACCTGAAATCCAGGTGGATTGAAAGACCTGCCCGAGGTCAGTGGATCCAGGTATCCGTCCGTGGCCCCCCGGACTTCAACCCTTCCCCACATTCCAAGGAGTCGGTCAATCAATCTTCGGCTATCCAGAGAATCTATCGAAACTGATGCTCCTACAGGAGGGGACACACAGAGAAATCTGTGCCCTGTACTTGCAACCGTTCCGACAGGCTCGAACGCAGATCTATCCGGATTAGGAACTTGTTCTATCCGACTAGGCCACGCTGGAGTTGCCTTCTGAATCAGATTTGGCACTTGTATTTATATCTCATAGCAAGGTTAGTTAGTGTCTATTTATCAACAGTTGCAATGATTGATATGTGAAGTTGTTAATTTGTGTTGACAGTTAGAAATACCTGACAGCTTTGTTTGATAAGGTTGCAGTCCCGTGAGGCAGTTTTATGAATGAATATTGGAGAATTTAGGCTAACTGACGTGTGTGTGTGTGTGTGTGTGTGTGTGTGTGTGTGTGTGCGTGTGAGGGGGGGGGTGGTGTGTGTGTGTACTCACCGAGTTGTACTCACCTAGTTGTGTTTGCGGGGGTTGAGCTCTGGCTCTTTGAGCCCGCCTCTCAACCATCAATCAACAGGTGTACAGATTCCTGACCCTATTGGGCTCTATCATATCTACACTTGAAACTGTGTATGGAGTCAGCCTCCACCACATCACTTCCTAATGCATTCCATTTGTCAACCACTCTGACACTAAAAAAGTTCTTTCTAATATCTCTGTGGCTCATTTGGGCACTCAGTTTCCACCTGTGTCCCCTTGTGCTAAATAGACTGTCTTTATCTACCCTATCAATTCCCTTCAGAATCTTAAATGTGGTGATCATGTCCCCCCTACCTCTTCTGTCTTCTACCGAAGTGAGGATTAATTCCCGTAGTCTCTCCTCGTAGCTCATACCTCTCAGCTCGGGTACTAGTCTGGTGGCAAACCTTTGAACCTTTTCCAGTTTAGTCTTATCCTTGACTAGATATGGACTCCATGCTGGGGCTGCATACTCCAGGATTGGCCTCATATATGTGGTATACAAAGTTCCGAATGATTCTTTACATAAGTTTCTGAATGCCGTTCGTATGTTGGCCAGCCTGGCATATGCCGCTGATGTTATCCTCTTGATATGTGCTGCAGGTGACAGGTCTGGCGTGATATCAACCCCCAAGTCGTTTTCCTTCTCTGACTCCTGAAGAATTTCCTCTCCCAGATGATACCTTGTATCTGGCCTCCTGCTCCCTACACCTATCTTCATTACATTACATTTGGTTGGGTTAAACTCTAAAAGCCATTTGTTCGACCATTCCTTCAGCTTGTCTAGGTCTTCTTGAAGCCTCAAACAGTCCTCTTCTGTTTTAATCCTTCTCATAATTTTAGCATCTTCCGCAAACATTGAGAGAAATGAATCGATACCCTCCGGGAGATCATTTACATATATCAGAAACAAGATAGGACCGAGTACAGAGCCCTGTGGGACTCCACTGGTGACTTCACGCCAATCGGAGGTCTCACCCCTCACCGTAACTCTCTGCTTCCTATTGCTTAGATAATCCCTTATTAACTGGAGCACCTTACCAGCTACACCACCTTACGAGCTACACCTGCCTGTCTCTCCAGCTTATGTACCAGCCTCTTATGCGCGCACACACACACACACACACACACACACACAATGTGTATGTGTGTTTAAAAGTATGTATTAATTAATAATTAGTGTGGTGTTTCCAAATGAGTTTGTGAGTGGTAAACAAGCAATGCAATATCTAATATGTGCTATTTTAGGCCTCGTTCTGTAAAATACATGTTTTACTAGGGAAGGAAAACCCGGTTTGTTTTATTCCTCGTTTTATTTCAAGAATAAATAGCACATAGGCGAAGGAACGAAGGTTTTGGCTGGTTAAATATAGCGTTGTGGCCGCCATTTTCTGTGTTGGGCGGGGGTCGGGGGTCGGGGATGGAGGGGGCGGTATGGGGGTAGGGGTACGGCGGCCTCCATTGTAGGGGGGGGGGGTTCGTTGGTGGGGGAGGGGGCTGGGGGATAGGGGCCCTGAGGAGCTACCGTGGGAGGTGTTGTTGGTGGGGGGGGGAGGGGAAGGTAGGGGGGATGGGTTGGCAGTTAGGTATTTAAATTTAATATTGTAAGATAGGTTATATAGGGCGAGGTGTTGAGGAAGGAATAAGAAAAGTGTTTGGGACTGAGTTGAGTGTATTAGTTGTTGTGATTGATGTTAGCAGGAAGGTAGGTGGTTGAAATGTGTAAAGATTTGTTAATGAGATCATTTGGTTAATAATGTAGGAATTAAGGGTAAGTGATCACTGGAGATAGATATTCAACAGTATATTATGTGGACAAGTTTTAGCAGGTAGGTAGGCCGGCCGGCCGGCAGAGAGAGACAATGGACTGACAAATAGGTAGACGTTTTCTTCATGGGTGGTAAACTATAATTAAAATGGCATGTACACATTTCCATGTGCGACATTCTTGTACACACACACACACACACACACACACACACACACACACACACACACACACACACACACACACACACACAGATGACGCAAAATTAATGAGAAGAGTTTTGACAGACGAGGATTGTAGGATCCTCCAAGAGGACTTAAACAGGCTGCAGAGATGGTCAGGGAAATGGCTACTGGAGTTTAACACCAGTAAATGTAAAGTTATGGAAATGGGATCAGGTGACAGGAGACCAAAGGGACAGTACACAATGAAGGGGAACAGCCTACCTGTAACGATTCGAGAAAGAGACCTGGGAGTGGATGTGACACCTAATCTAACTCCTGAGGCACATATAAATAGGATAACGACAGCAGCGTACTCTACACTGGCGAAAATTAGAACTTCATTCAGAAACCTAAATGAGGAAGCTTTTAGGGCGCTTTACACTGCCTACGTGAGACCCGTCTTAGAGTATGCCGCGCCATCATGGAGCCCCCACCTGAAGAAACACATAAAGAAACTGGAGAAGGTTCAGAGGTTTGCGACGAGGCTTGTCCCAGAGCTACGAGGGATGGGATATGAAGAGCGGCTGAAGGAACTGAACCTTACGACACTAGAGAAAAGAAGGGAGAGAGGAGATATGATAGGGACATATAAAATACTCAGGGGAATTGACAAAGTGGAAATAGATGAAATGTTCACACGTAATAATAACAGAACGAGGGGACATGGGTGGAAACTGGAAACTCAGATGAGTCACAGAGATGTTAGGAAGTTTTCTTTTAGCGTGAGAGTAGTAGAAAAATGGAATGCACTTGGGGAACAGGTTGTGGAAGCAAATACTATTCATACTTTTAAAACTAGGTATGATAGGGAAATGGGACAGGAGTCATTGCTGTAAACAACCGATAGCTAGAAAGGCGGGATCCAAGAGTCAATGCTCGATCCTGCAAGCACATATAGGTGAGTACATATAGGTGAGTACACACACACACACACACGGAACCCAGATGTAATTGGACTCACTGAAACAAAACTCTCTGGAATCATAACGAATGCCGTGTTTCCCCAGGAGAACACAATAATAAGGAAAGAGAGGGAAGGTAGGGGAGGAGGAGGAGTGGCCCTACTCATGAGAAAGGAATGGAGTTTTAAGACGATGGCTATCCCGGGCTGTGAGGGTTTCAGAGACTACATAGCAGGCCCCATGACAATGGGAGGACCAAGGATAGTAGTAGCAGTATTATATAACCCTCCACCAAATGACAGAAGACCTAGTCAAGAGTACGAAAGCAACAACATGGCAGTTAACACTATAATTGAGAGGGCAGCCTCTTCTGCCTGTAGATATAGATCCCACCTGCTCATCATGGGGGACTTCAATCACGGCAGGATTGATTGGGAGAACAAGGAACCGCATGGAGGCGAGGATACGTGGAGAGCCAAACTACTGGAGGTGGCGACTAGAAACTTCTTAACCCAGCATGTTAGTGAACCCACAAGGATGAGAGGAAATGACGAACCAGCGAGACTCGACCTGGTTTTCACCCTGAACGACTCTGACATAAGAGAAATCAGTTTTGAGGACCCAGTAGGAATGAGCGACCACAGTGTATTGGTGTTTGAGTACCTGATTGAAGAAGGGTTATTGAACTCGAGGAGGGATACCGAAACCAAAAGGTTAGCATACCGAAAGGGAAACTATGAGGAGATAAGAAAATGCCTAGCAGATATAGCATGGGAAACAGCTCAGGGAAAAGACGGCCCAAGATATGATGGAATACATTACGCAAAAATGCAAGGATGCAGCAAACAAGTTTGTCCCAGTCCAAAAGGAAAACAGTGAAATGAAGATGAGAAACCCATGGTTTAATCAGAGATGTAGGCTAGCTAAGCAGCAAAGTAAAAGGCAACCCGTTCTCGCAAATTCGTAAAGTCAATATTGACTTATTAACTACGTGCATAGGTGATATACTAAACATAATAGATACCCTTAAAAAGATTCATAGAAAACACCGACCTTACCTAACCTTGTTAGTATCTTAAGCATCTTATTGCTTTGTAATTACAATTATTACTTAACCTATACCTATTATAGGTTAGGTAATAATTGTAATTACGAAGCAATAAGATGCTTATCTTAACATACTAAGTAGGTTAGGTAAGGTCGGTGTTTTCTATGAATCTTTTTAATGGTATCTATTATGTTTAGTATATCACCTATGCACATATTTAATAAGTCAATATTGACTTATTAAATTTGCGAGAACGGGTTGTAAAAGGGCATGGAGAAACTATAGGAATAACAGGACACTGGAGAGCAGAGAAAGATACCAGAATGCCAGGAATGAATATGTTAGGATGAGAAGTGAGGCAGAAGGACAATACGAAAATGACATCACAAGCAAGGCAAAGACTCAGCCTAAATTGCTGCATAGCCACATCAGGAGAAAAACAACAGTAAAGGAACAGGTTATGAAATTAAGGTTAGGGGCAGAAGGATTCACTACAAACGACAAGGAAGTGTGTGAGGAACTGAATAAGAAATTCCAAGAGGTATTCACATTAGAGCAAGGAGAAATCCCAGAGATAAGAGAGGGAATAGCTAACTAGGATCCACTGGAAGAGTTTGAGATTACCAGCGGGGAAGTAAGGAAGTGTTTACTAGAATTGGATGTGACAAAGGCTATAGGCCCAGATGGAATCTCCCCTTGGATACTAAAGGAAGGAGCAGAAGAACTGTGCCTCCCGCTCTCCATGGTGTATAACAAATCACTGGCAACAGGGGAACTGCCAAAAATTTGGAAAGCAGCTAACGTAGTCCCGATATACAAGAAAGAGGAAAGACAGGAGGCACTGAATTACAGACCAGTGTCCCTAACCTACATACCAAGCAAGATGATGGAGAAGATTGTGCGAAGAAAGCTAGTGGAGCACCTGGAGCGAAAGAACTTTGTAATACAGCATCAACATGGATTCAGGGATGGCAGGTCCTGCCTCACAGGGTTACTTGAATTCTACGACCAGGCAACAAAAATAAGGCAAGAAAGAGAAGGGTGGGCAGACTGCATATTTTTGGATTGTCAGAAAGCCTTTGACACAGTGCTACACAAGAGGCTAGTGAAAAAACTGGAGATGCAGGCTGGAGTGAAAGGGAAGGTACTCCGTTGGATACAGGAGTACCTAAGTAACAGGAGACAACGAGTCAGTGTGAGGGGTGAGGTCTCAGATTGGCGAGACGTTACGAGTGGAGTACCGCAGGGGTCAGTCCTTGGACCTATACTGTTTCTGATATATGTAAATGATCTTCCAGAGGGTATAGAATCGTTTCTCTCAATGTTTGCCGATGATGCAAAAATTATGAGGAGGAATGAAACTGAGGACGATAGTAGGAGACTACAAGATGACCTAGACAGACTGAGTGAATGGTCCAACAAATGGCTGTTGAAGTTCAACCCGAGTAAATGCAAAGTAATGAAACTAGGTGGTGGAAATAGGAGGCCAAACACAGGATACAGAATAGGAGATGAAGTACTTAATGAAACGAACAGAGAGAAAGATCTAGGAGTTGACATCACACCAAACCTGTCTCCTGAAGCCCACATAAAAAGAATAACGTCTGCGGCATATGCGAGGCTGGCTAACATCAGAACAGCGTTCAGGAACCTGTGTAAGGAATCATTCAGAATCTTGTACACCACATATGTAAGACCAATCCTGGAGTATGCGGCCCCAGCATGGAGCCCGTACCTTGTCAAGCACAAGACGAAGCTGGAAAAAGTCCAAACGTATGCCACTAGACTAGTCCCAGAACTATGAGGCATGAGTTACGAGGAAAGGCTGCGGGAAATGCACCTTACGACACTGGAAGACAGAAGAGTAAGGGGAGACTTGATCACAACCTACAAAATCCTCAGAGGAATCGACCGGGTAAACAAGGATAAACTATTCAACACTTGTGGGACGCGAACAAGGGGACACAGGTGGAAAATGAGTACCCACATGAGCCACAGAGACGTTAGAAGGAACTTTTTCAGTGTCAGAGTAGTTAACGGATGGAATGCATTAGGCAGTGATGTGGTGGAGGCTGACTCCATACACAGTTTTAAATGTAGATATGATAGAGCCCAGTAGGCTCAGGAATCTGTACACCAGTTGATTGACAGTTGAGAGGCGGGACCAAAGAGCCAAAGCCAACCCCTGCAAGCACAAATAGGTGAGTACAAATAGGTGAGTACGGAGACTGCCCAAATATGTATACCTTATAGGCAGGCAGGCGGAGGATACTCACACATAGCAGCCAATTCTCCATTAATGATAGTACTTATTGCCACTATTTAGTCAAATTAACCAACAACAAATGGACTACTACTACTACTACTGTTGCTCCAAAATAGAAATGTTGGGATGCCACCGCTGCCATAGATCTCGCACAAGTTGCTGCTGACAAATGACTCATCTTAGGCCTTGCAAATGCTCTCTTAGGCTTCATTTAGTCAATACTTGTAACATCATTGAGTCGGGGGACAGGCAGACAGGCACTTTATACATGTTAGGCTTATAGTGGTCTCCGACACCCACCACCCCACAAGGTCCAACTAGTGACTAACCCTCACTCACTCACCACGCCCCAAGTAGCTAGCCTACTAACGCCTGGATACCTATTTACTGCTAGGTGAACAGAGGCATTCGGTGATAGGAAAGGCTACCAACAATTACAGCCCCTTTTCTATTTCTACAAACCTAGCCTAAACTAACCTAACTTAACCTGCAAACCTAGCCTATTTCCTAGTCAAAACAAACATAACATAATCTAAGCTAACCTAACCTAAGGTAACTAACTCCTGGATACCTATTTACTGTTAGGTGAATAGATGTATTCGGTGATAGGAAACGCTACCTACAATTACAGCCCTTCTTCTATTTCTATTTCTACAAACCTAGCCTATTTCCTAGCCTAAACTAACCTAACCTAATCTAACTAACTCCTGGATACCTATTTACTGCTACGTGAACAGAGAAGACACGCTACCAACAATTACTGCCCTATTTCTATTTCAATAAAAATAGCCTATTTCTTAGCCTATTCACACTATTCACTATCATCATCACTACCACACTACTCACTATCATCACTTCTCACCATCATCATCACTACCTCATTACTCACTATCATCATCACTACCACACTACTCACCATCATCATCACTACCACACTATTCACTATCATCATCACTACCACACTACTCACCATCATCATCACTACCACACTACTCACTATCATCATCACTACCACACTAACCATCATCATCACTACCAAACTATTCACTATCATCATCATTACCACACTACTCACCATCATCATCACTACCTCACTACTCACCATCATCATCACTACCACACTACTCACTATCATCACTTCTATCGCTTCTCACCATCATCATCACTACCACACTACTCACCATCATCATCACTACCACACTATTCACTATCATCATCACTACCTCACTACTCACCATCATCATCACTACCACACTACTCACTATCATCACTTCTATCACTTCTCACCATCATCATCACTACCTCACTACTCACTATCATCATCACTACCACTCTAACCATCATCATCACTACCACACTATTCACCATCATCATCACTACCTCACTACTCACCATCATCATCACTACCACACTATTCACCATCATCATCACTACCTCACTACTCACCATCATCACTACCTCACTACTCACCATCATCATCACTACCTCACTACTCACCATCATCATCACTACCTCACTACTCACCATCATCATCACTACCACTCTAACCATCATCATCACTACCACACTATTCACCATCATCATCACTACCTCACTACTCACCATCATCATCACTACCTCACTACTCACCATCATCATCACTACCACACTATTCACCATCATCATCACTACCTCACTACTCACCATCATCATCACTACCTCACCATCATCATCACTACCTCACTACTCACCATCATCATCACTACCTCACTACTCACCATCATCATCACTACCTCACTACTCACCATCATCACTACCACACTCACCATTTTCATCACTACCTCACTACTCACTATCATCATCACTACCACACTGCTCACCATCATCATCACTACCACACTATTCACTACCATCATCACTACCTCACTACTCACCATCATCATCACTACCACACTATTCACCATCATCATCACTACCACACTTCACTATCATCATCACTACCTCACTACTCACCATCATCACTACCTCACTACTCACCATCATCACTACCATACTACTCACTATCATCAATTCCATCACTTCTCATCATCACTACCTTACTACTCACCATCATCATCACTACCTCACTACTCACCATCATCACTACCTCACTACTCACCATCATCACTACCATACTACTCACTATCTTCACTTCCATCACTTCTCACCATCACCATCACTACCTCACTACTCACTATCATCATCACTACCACACTACTCACCATCATCACTACCACACTATTCACTATCATCATCACTACTCACTATCACTACCACACTACTCACCGAATAGTGTGGTAGTGATGATGTTGAGTAGTGTGGTAGTGATGATGTTTATGAGTAGTGTGGTAGTGATGATGGTGGGTAGTGATGATGGTGAGTAGCGAGGAAGTGATGATGTTAGTGAGTAGTGAGGAAATGATGATGGTGGTGAGTAGAGAAGTAGTGATGATGATGGTGAGTAGTGAGGTAGTGATGGTGAGTAGTGTGGTAGTGATGGTGAGTAGTGAGGTAATGATGATGATGGTGAGTAGAGAGGTAGAAATAGTGATGATGATGGTGAGTAGTGAGGTAATGATGATGATGGTGAGTAGTGAGGTAGTGATGATGGTGAGTAGTGTGGTAGTGATGGTGAGTAGTGAGGTAATGATGATGATGGTGAGTAGAGAAGTAGTGATAATGATGGTGAGGTAGTGATGATGATGGTGAGTAGTGAGGTAATGATGATGATGGTGAGTAGAGAGGTAGTGATGATGATGGAGAGGTAGTGATGATGATGGTGAGTAGGGAGGTAGTGATGATGTTAGTGAGTAGTGTGGTAGTGATGATGATAGTGAGTAGTGAAGTATATATATAGGTAAGGTTAGATTAGGTTAGGTTAGGTTTAATTAGGTTAGATTAGTTTAGGCTAAGAAATAGGCTATTTTTGTTGAAATAGAAATAGGGCAGTAATTGTTGGTATCGTGTCTTCTCTGTTCACGTAGCAGTAAATAGGTATCCAGGAGTTAGTTACGTTAGGTTAGGTTAGGTTAGCTTAGATTAGGTTATGTTTGTTTTGACTAGGAAATAGGCTAGGTTTGCAGGATAAGTTAGGTTAGTTCAGGCTAGGTTTGTAGAAATAGAAAAGGGGCTGTAATTGTTGGTAGCCTATCTAACTTAACCAAGGAACCTAACCAACCAACCTAACCAACCAACCTAACCAACCAACCTAACCAAGGAACCTAATCAACCAACCTAACCAAGCAACTTAACCAAGGAACCTAACCAAGGATCCTAACCTAACCCAACCAACCCAACTAACCTAACCAACCAACCAACCTAAGCAACATAACCAACCAACCTAACCAATGTAACCAACCAACCTAACCAATATAACCAACCAACCTAACCAACGTAACCAACCTAACCAACCAACCTAACCAACCAACCTAACCAACCAACCTAAGCAACCTAACCTAACCAACCAACCAACCTAACAAACCAACCTAACTAACCAACCAACCTAACCAACCATCCTAAGCTATCTAATCTAACCAACCAACCTATCCAACCAACCTTAGCTATCTAACCTAACCAACCAACCTAAGCTATCTAACCAACCAACCTAACTAACCAACCAACCTAACCAACGTAAACTATCTAACCTAACCAACCAACCTAAGCTATTTAACCTAACCAAGCAACCTAACCAACCTAACCTAACCAACCTAACCTAACTAACCAACCTAACCAACCAACCAACCTAACACACCTAACAAACCAACCTAACTAACCAACCAACCTAACCAACCAACCTAAGCTTTCTAACCTAACCAACCAACCTATCCAACCAACCTTAGCTATCTAACCTAACCAACCAACCTAAGCTATCTAACCTAACCAACCAACCTAAGCTATCTAACCTAACCAACCAACCTAAGCTATCTAACCTAACCAACCAACCTAAGCTATCTAACCTAACCAACCAACCTAAGCTATCTAACCTAACCAAGCAACCTAACCAACCAACCTAACCAAGCAACCTAACCAACCAACCTAACCAAGCAGCCTAACCAACCAACCTAACCAAAGAACCTAATCAACCAACCTAACCAAGCAACCTAACCAACCAACCTAACCTAACCAACATAACCAACCATCCTAACCAACGTAACCAACCATCCTAACCAACGTAACCAACCATCTAACCTAACCAACCAACCTAACTTAACCTAACCAACCAACCAACCTAACCAACGTAACCAACCAACCTAACCAACCAACCTAACCAATGTAACCAACCAACCTAACCAACGTAACCAACCTAAGCAACCAACCTAAGCAACCTAACCTAAGCAACCTAACGTAACCAACCAACCTAACCAACCAACCTAAGCTATCTAACCTAACCAACCCACCTATCCAACCAACCTTAGCTATCTAACCTAACCAACCAACCTAAGCTATCTAACCTAACCAACCAACCTAACCAACCAACCTAAGCTATCTAACCTAACCAAGCAACCTAACCAACCAACATAACCAAAGAACCTAATCAACCAACCTAACCAACCAACCAACCTAACCTAACCAACCAACCTAACCTAACCTAACTAACCAACCAACCCAACCAACCTAACCTAACCTAACCAACGTAACCAACCATCCTAACCAACGTAACCAACCAACCTAACCAACGTAATAACGTAACCAACTTTAACCAACCAACCTAACCAACCAAACCTAACCAACCTAACCTAACCAACCTAGGCTATCTAACCAACCAACCTAACTAACCAACCTAACTAACCAACCGACCTAACCAACGTAAACTATCTAACCTAACCAACCAACCTAACTAACCTAACCAACCAACCTAAGCTATCTAACCTAACCAAGCAACCTAACCAACCAACCTAACCAAGCAACCTAACCAACCAACCTAACCAAGGAACCTAACCAACCAACTAACCTAACCAACCAACTAACCTAACCAACCTAAGCTATCTAACCAACCAACCTAACTAACCAACCTAACTAACCAACCATCCTAACCAATGTAAGCTATCTAACCTAACCAACCAACCTAACCAACCAACCTAACTAACCTAACCAACCAACCTAACCATCCAACCTAACCAACCAACCTAACCAACCAACCTAACCAACCAACCTATCAAACCAACCTATCCAACCAACCTTAGCTATCTAACCTAAGCTATCTAACCTAACCAACCAACCTATCAAACCAACCTATCCAACCAACCTTAGCTATCTAACCTAAGCTATCTAACCTAACCAACCAACCTAAGCTATCTAACCTAACCAAGCAACCTAACCAACCAACTTAACCTAACCAAAGAACCTAATCAACCAACCTAACCTAACCCAACCAACCTAACCAACCAACCAACCTAACCAACCAACCAACCTAAGCTATCCAACCAACCAACCAAAGTAACCAACCTAACTAACCAACCAACCTAACCAACCTAAGCTATCTAACCTAACCAAGCAACCTAACCAAACAACCGAACCAACCAACCTAAGCTATCTAACCTAACCAACCAACCTAAGCTATCTAACCTAACCAACCAACCTAAGCTATCTAACCTAACCAACCAACCGAACCAACCAACCTAAGCTATCTAACCTAACCAAGCAACCTAACCAACCAACCTAACCAAGGAACCTAACCAACCGAACCAACCAACCTAAGCTATCTAACCTAACCAAGGAACCTAATCAACCAACCTAACCAACCAACCTAACCAACGTAACCAACCTAAGCAACCTAATCAACCAACCTAAGCAACCTAACCTAACCAACCTAAGCTATCTAACCTAACCAACCAACCTAAGCAACCAACCTAACCTAACCAACCTAACCTAACCAACCAACCTAAGCAATCTAACCTAACCAACCAACCTAAGCTATCTAACCTAACCAAGCAACCTAACCAACTAACCTAACCAAAGAACCAAATCAACCAACCTAACCAAGCAACCTAACCAACGTAACCAACCTAAGCTAACCAACCAACCTAACCAACCAACCTAACCAACCTAACCAACCAACCAACCTAACTATCCAATCAACCTAACCAACCAACCTAAGCTAACCAACCAACCAACCAACCTAAGCTATCTAACCTAATCAACCAACCTAACCAAGGAACCTAACCAACCAACCAACCTAACCAACGTAACCAACCAACCTAAGAAATGTAACCTAACTTAACCTAAGGTTGAGCAAGCTAACCTGAGCAACCTAACCTGAGCAAGCTAACCTGAGCAACCTAACCTGAACAACCTAACCTGAGCAACCTAACCTGAGCAACCTAACCTGAGCAACCTAACCTGAGCAACCTAATCTGAGCAACCTAACCTGAGCAACCTGAGCAACCTAACCTGAGCAACCTAGCCTAAGCAACCTGAGCAACCTAACCTGAGCAACCTAGCCTAAGCAACCTGAGCAACCTAACCTGAGCAACCAAACCTGAGCAACCTAACCTGAGCAACCTAACCTGAGCAACCTAACCTGAGCAACCTAACCTGAGCAACCTAACCTGAGCAACCTAACCTAAGCAACCTAACCAACCAACCTAATTATGCTATTATATTATTATTATTATTATATTATATTATATTATTATATTATTATTATTATTATTATATATTATTATTATTATTATTATATATTATTATTATACGACCTTATTATATTATCAACTCCCTTCTTATTATCTGAGTCCATGAGTGTCCGTGTGCGTGTCCGTGTCCGTGTATCCATGGGGTTTTGGGTCCAGGAAGCTATTTGTGTCGACCCAAATTGCCTCCCTTCTCCCCACCTGAAATCCAGGTGGATTGAAAGACCTGCCCGAGGTCAGTGGATCCAGGTATCCGTCCGTGGCCCCCCGGACTTCAACCCTTCCCCACATTCCAAGGAGTCGGTCAATCAATCTTCGGCTATCCAGAGAATCTATCGAAACTGATGCTCCTACAGGAGGGAACACACAGAGAAATCTGTGCCCTGTACTTGCAACCGTTCCGACAGGCTCGAACGCAGGTCTATCCGGATTAGGAACTTGTTCTATCCGACTAGGCCACGCTGGAGTTGCCTTCTGAATCAAATTTGGCACTTGTATTTATATCTCATAGCAAGGTTAGTTAGTGTCTATTTATCAACAGTTGCAATGATTGAGATGTTAAGTTGTTAATTTGTGTTGACAGTTAGAAATACCTGACAGCTTTGTTTGATAAGGTTGCAGTCCCGTGAGGCAGTTTTATGAATGAATATTGGAGAATTTAGGCTAACTGACGTGTGTGTGTGTGTGTGTGTGTGTGTGTGTGTGTGTGTGTGTGTGTGTGTGTGTGTGTGTGTACTCACCTAGTTGTGTTTGCGGGGGTTGAGCTCTGGCTCTTTGGTCCCGCGTCTCAACCGTCAATCAACAGGTGTACAGATTCCTGACCCTATTGGGCTCTATCATATCTACACATGAAACTGTGTATGGAGTCAGCCTCCACCACATCACTTCCTAATGCATTCCATTTGTCAACCACTCTGACACTAAAAAAGTTCTTTCTAATATCTCTGTGGCTCATTTGGGCACTCAGTTTTAACCTGTGTCCCCTAGTGCGTGTCCCCCTTGTGCTAAATACACCGTCTTTATATACCTTATCAATTCCCTTCAGAATCTTGAATGTGGTGATCATGTCCCCCTTAACTTTTCTGTCTTCCAGCGAAGTGAGGTTAAATTCCCATAGTCTCTCCTCGTAGTTCATACCTCTCAGCTCGGGTACTAGTCTGGTGGCACACCTTTGAACCTTTTCTAGTTTAGTCTTATCCTTCACTAGATATGGACTCCATGCTGGGGCTACATACTCCAGGATTGGCCTGACTTATGTGGTATACAAAGTTCTGAATGATTCTTTACACAAGTTTCTGAATGCCGTTCGTATGTTGGCCAGCCTGGCATATGCCGCTGATGTTATCCTCTTGATATGTGCTGCAGGAGACAGGTCTGGCGTGATATCAACCCCTAAGTCTTTTTCCTTCTCTGACTTCTGAAGAATTTCCTCTCCCAGATGATACCTTGTATCTGGCCTCCTGCTCCCTACACCTATCTCCATTATATTACATTTGGTTGGGTTAAACTCTAACAACCATTTGTTCGACCATTCCTTCAGCTTGTCTAGGTCTTCTTGAAACCTCAAACAATCCTCTTCGGTTTTAATCCTTTTCATAATTTTAGCATCGTCCGCAAACATTGAGATAAATGAATCGATACCCTCCGGGAGATCATTTACATATATCAGAAACAAGATAGGACCGAGTACAGAGCCCTGTGGGACTCCACTGGTGACTTTACGCCAATCGGAGGTCTCACCCCTCACCGTAACTCTCTGCTTCCTATTGCTTAGATAATCCCTTATTAACTGGAGCACCTTACCAGCTACACCACCTTACGAGCTACACCTGCCTGTCTCTCCAGCTTATGTACCAGCCTCTTATGCGCACACACACACACACACACACACTGTGTGTGTGTGTTTAAAAGTATGTATTAATTAATAATTAGTGTGGTGTTTCCAAATGAGTTTGTGAATGGTAAATCATCTGCCCTTTCCTCATAACTCCTCATCTGCCATCTGAGGCCAGTGGCACTCACCTCCCCCCCCCTACATCTGAGTGCCTCACACACACTTGTATGCCGCTAGCAGGTGTGTGTGTGTGTGTGTGACGTGTGTATGAAGCCCTCATGTATGCTGCCCTCACGTCTATGCTTCCCATATGAGTATGCTGCACAGGCACATGTGCAGTCTGCGAGCCTGTGTCACCCACGCTCCTATGCCTCATGACACTCGTGAGGTACACATACACACACACTCATATTTGGCCAACACACTCATGCCGCCCACATACTCATGCCGCCCACGTACTCATGCCTTCCATGGACTCATAGCACCGCCAAACCCATGAGTGTTCATCAATAAACACTCGGGCGTAATAGACGCATTCCAGCACATATGTACGCCCGCACATACGTACACCCGCACGTACGTACGTCCGCACATATGTACGCCCACACGTACACACTGGGAAGCATACACGAACCGCCCTCTCCGACCACCTCGGTAGTTATCTAAGTATTTGCGATGGTCCGAGAGCATATTACGGTTTCAGTGATAGCCTACTGACAAACAGGGAAATGAACCTTTGTCCTAAAGAGAAATTATTCTCAAGTTATACATTTATTGTAATATAAATCCTGACGGGACACCACGAGCGTAGCTCTCGTCATGTAAGTACATTTAGGTAGTTACGCACACACACACATATATGTAAACAAAACACATAGCCTGTTTTACAGGAATTGTAGATTTATATCTACAGATGACTGGAAGGAAGAGAGACCACGTGGTTTAAGCTGTATATATGTTGTTGTTGTTGAGTTAGGGGCGACGACGATCGTGGGATCGGATGCGCCCCGGCGTACCCGTGAAGGGTGAATCGCAGAAAAGCCAGAAGAGGCGAAACGCCAAGCCAAAACGCGAAACGAGTGACGCCAAGCACTAGAAACTAACATGCCACACGGCAAAGCTACGCACAAAGGGAGAGGCAGAAGCACATAATAGAACAGGGCAAACAAACAGCTAGAAGGGCACACAGCATGTCAGAGCAAATACACAGGAAATCAGAGCACAAACTTGCCCGGGAACTTGGCCCGCGGGAACCTTACATTGAACGCCTCCCAGAGCACCCATTGCCAAGGGTCTCGTCCATCCACCGGGGACGCCATAACATCCGGAACCGGGGCAACAAACACCTGCAAACTGGGGACCCAGATGGTAGTACTCATGAGGCGAGAAGTCGCCACTCGCCCCCACAGGAAGGGAACTTGCCCACCACGAAAGCACTCCGGTCCGTCAGACAGCAGTAACTCGGCAATCTTCGACCAGTGACCCGGTGGCATCACAGACGCCGGCAACACGTCCCCCAGGGCCCCAACGCGCACCCGCACCACAGGGGCACCAGCGGCCCCGGGCACACCACCAGATGACAGCAGGGAACCCGGACGGCGCGCATCCTTCCGTAACGTCACCACCAGGCCGCCCCCAGCACCAGAGTCCACACCATCCCTGGCAGCGGAAGCCACCACCCACCACTGTGGAGAGTCCCCCGGCGGAGAAAGAACCGAAGGCACGTCCGAGACACAGGGTGCACCAGCACCAGCAGGCACATGGACCTCCGCCACCACGAACCGCGGAGACATCGACGCATCCGTATCCACACTGTCAACATCCGAAGCCCCACAGTCACTGAAGTCACCAGCGTCGGCCCAGGAAGAAGACGAACGCCGGGAACGTTTGGGCACCAGCCGGATATCGTCCGAGCCGGTAAGTGACCCAGAAACACGGGTACCACGAGCCGAAGGAACCGACGCCAGGACGGCAGCAGCCTCTACCACAGGGGAACCGGGCCACACACAGCAGGAGGCTCCACAGCCACCCCAGCACCCAGCACATCCGGGACCCGAGTCACGGACACAGGGCCAGGCGCAGCATCAGAAGACGAGGGAGAAGACAGCGACGTCACACAGGGAGCTCCAGGAAGGCCCACGGGAGCAGCTGGGACAGCGACAGGATCAGGCAGACCAACCGACGGTACCTCAAGAAACGGAGGAGGGACGGCAACAACCGGAGGAACGGCAGGCGCCGCCGGGGAAGCTGCAGCAGCAAACGGGACGCATGGATACTGACATAAGTCAGGGCACCACTGCGGTCCGAAATCGCCACAGAGCCGGCATCGTCTGGCAACGGCAACGTACGCCCCCCGTACCGACGGAGGAAGTCCCGGTACTCGTCCTCCCCCACGAACTTAATAACAACCCGATGGGCCGTAACTAGCTCCACACCGTAAACAGCTTCCACCGGGACACGAAGCATGTCACACATCACCATCTCGATGGTCGGATAACCAGCCTTACAAGTGAACTCCAGGCCCACGGAGTTCACACGCCGAACAGGAGGAAGATGGCCCCCCATGTCAGAACTGCCACGTCAACGCAGCCAGGCAGGCAACAAAACTGGTAGGGCAGAGACGCCCACACCACCTGGCGACCAAAACAGCAAACAACTCCAACAGCCACGGAGGGTCGGTAAACGTCCTCACTCCACGGCTGCTAGCAGTCGACCTAAGCTGTATATATAGAACAGATCCACGAGGCTTCCTCCTCTAACAACAACAACAACAACTGCAATCCGAGCCGTTTTCGACACTATAGGCGTCTGAATCCAAACATGAGAAAATCCACATTCTCATAAGAACACTAAGATATAACCACTATTCAAGAAAGACAACATGATCCTAAAGAAAGGAATAATAACTGCATACCGCTAAATATTTTCTATAAAAATTAAGAATAGCGTGTCGAAAATATAAATATTTCGTGAATCCGGTGTAGACGGCTACTTGTCTCACGAACACCGGGGAAGACGACGCTAGCCAGAGGTGTAGACGGCTACTTGTCTCACGAACACCGGGGAAGACGACGGTAGCCAGAGGTGTAGACGGCTACTTGTCTCACGAACACCGGGGGAGACGACGCTAGCCAGAGGTGTAGACAGCTACTTGTCTCACGAACACCGGGGGAGACGACGCTAGCCAGAGGTGTAGACGGCTACTTGTCTCACGAACACCGGGGGAGACGACGCTAGCCAGAGGTGTAGACGGCTACTTGTCTCACGAACACCGGGGGAGACGACGCTAGCCAGAGGTGTAGACGGCTAATTGTCTCACGAACACCGGGGGAGACGACGCTAGCCAGAGGTGTAGACGGCTACTTGTTTCACGAACACCGGGGGAGACGACGCTAGCCAGAGAGATTGTAAACATTGCCACGCGAAGACGTCCCTTGTGCTTAAACGGAAGTTAATAAGCCAGAAACTGTTAATTTTGTAACAACTGCTTGTGCCTCGTTATTGTTATTAAGGTGTAGGATTGTTTATAATAATAGAGAAGAGGAGAAGCAGTGACAACAAAAATCATAAACGCAATGCATCAAGCCTATACTGACGCCTTCACTGTCGCCACCAGTCCCGTCTCTGTTTACACCACATAAATCCTAATGTTTACACCACATAAATGCTAATGTTTACACCACATAAATGCTAATGTTTACACCACATAAATCCTAATGTTTACACCACATAAATGCTAATGTTTACACCACATAAATGCTAATGTTTACACCACATAAATGCTAATGTTTACACCACATAAATCCTAATGTTTACACCACATAAATCCTAATGTTTACACCACATAAATCCTAATGTTTACACCACATAAATCCTAATGTTTACACCACATAAATCCTAATGTTTACACCACATAAATCCTAATGTGTACACCACATAAATCCTAATGTTTACACCACATAAATCCTAATGTTTACTCCACATAAATCCTAGTGTGTACACCACATAAATCCTAATGTGTACACCACATAAATCCTAATGTTTACACCACATAAATCTTAAATAGTCACAGTTTAGCTTTTTGGAATCCTATTTAATTCTTACCAAAAACACTAACCCCCTAAAAAACAATGAAAGTAGTTAAGACGAGGGCTGTCGAGCCCAAAGTAATCAAAATATAAAATTTAAGCTATATAAATTTGTGTATATATATATATATATATATATATATATATATATATATATATATATATATAAATATATTTTTCATTGAATATGACCGCATATTCTGTATTTATTATTTTCCGGTTTAGGGCTTCTATCCCTCTAACTATTTTCTTAGCATCAGGGCTTAATTGAAATAGGAGTTCTCCAAAACTCATTTTCGTACTTTTAAGGTGAAGAAAAGAAGTGATTTACTATAGAGTGTATTACACTTATTTGTATAATTTGCACGACGTTTCGAACCTCCATGGTTCATTCTCAAGTGAACAGATCTTACAATACTAGTTGATTTTATACCCGCATTAGGTCAGGTGATAATACAATGAAGGTGAAAACATGGGGGGATACATAAGGGATAAACATAGGGGCTGCAGAAGGTTTATTGGCCCATACGAGGCATCTCCTATCTAAACACAAAGATTAATCCAGTGTAATTGGCCTGTTATGTTGGACATTGTCTTCTGTGTTGGCATCGATATGTTCTTGTCTTGTCCTTACTCTCATGGTGGGTAGAGTAAATAGTTCCGTGATTTGGGTGTTCATGGTAGGTCGCTCTATTCTTATGTGAATTGCCTCAAGAATTTGTAATCTTCTTGAATCTTGGGTTTTGTCTATTATGCAAGTATTCTTGTTCAACATTTCTCTTGTTAGAGTAATGTCATGGGCTTGTCTCATGTGATTCCTAGGGGCACCAGATTGAAGATGGCATGTCAAACGCCTCGTCAGCTTGGTCGACGTCATACCTATGTACTTACATTGAAGGTTACATCCTTCGTGGGGGCAAGTGTACATGTATACAACGCTTGACTGCTGTAGAGGGTTCTCCGTCGGCTTCGGGCTGTTTTTGATAAGGAGTTCGGAAGTCTTCTTGGTTTTGTAAAATATTATCAGGTTTATGTTTTGGTTAGGAGTAGTGCTTTTTACTCCTTTACGGATTATTTCTTTCATTATTCTTTCCTCTTTTATATGTTCACTGTGCATGGTTGATTTGTAATATAATTTTAATGGGGGTGTTGTGGTTTCTGTTCTAGGTTCTGAATTATACCAACGGTCCAAGTGTCTTCTTATAGCAGCGTTTATTTCCGCGTTGCTATATCCGTTGTTCACCAATACCTGAGTTACTCTTTCAAACTCTCTACTCACGTTGCTCCATTCAGAGCAGTGGGTAAGCGCTCGACGAATATAAGCATTGAGAACACTGGCTTTGTATCTTTGGGGGCACTCACTTCTACCGTTCAGGCCTAATCCTATGTTGGTGGGCTTGGTATATACGTTGGTGCTTAAAGAGGTTCCTGTTTTTGTTATTAGTACATCCAAGAATGGCAGACTGTTATTTTCACTATTTTCATGTGTAAATCGGAGTACTGACTCTCTCTCTAGGTGTCTTTTTAGGTCAATTAGTTCATCTGAGTCTTTTACTATTACGAATATGTCATCTACATAACGGCAGTATACAGTTGGTTTTTGTCTGCTACTGAAGACCCTATCTTCGATGGTTCCCATATAAAAATTAGCAAATAAAACTCCTAAGGGGGAGCCCATTGCTACTCCGTCTATTTGTAAATACATGTCTCCTTGTGGACTGATGAAAGGGGCTTCCTTTGTACATGCTTCGAGAAGACTTTTCAAGTGTGGCTCAGGTATGTCTAATTTGGGGGTGCTCTCGTCTCTGTATACTCTGTCCAGTATCATTCCTATGGTTGTGTCGACTGGGACGTTGGTAAAAAGGGATTCAACGTCCAGGGAAGCGATGATTCCATCGGGCTGGGTAGATTTGATCAATTCTAGGAAATCTGCTGATGATTGTAGACTAAACTTACTTGGAGTGTATGGAGTTAGGAGTTCATTGAGTTTCTTTGCCAGGTGATAAGTTGGGGTTGGTATTTGGGGTTTTTCATGTTTGAAAGAAAACCTGCTGCCAGTATACACCAATATATATATATATATATATATATATATATATATATATATATATATATATATATATATATATATATATATATATATATATACTTAGTGATAAATAAGATAGGCCGAAGCTTATAATAAAAGTGGCAGTACCTAATTACGGCACACATTTGTATTATTATCAAAGAGTGCTAATGCGAGGTTACATTCCAGGCTGGTGAATGGTGTGCACATCAGCCGCTGCAAGTAACCCATTATAACTCCTCAAGAAAGAAGCCTGGTACTCGACACGCCGGGCCTGGCTTCATCAACTACAACAGTTAAGACTCGACCAATTATTGTATTGTTATTTTGTAATTTTTGTATTGGTTTAATTTTTTTATATCGAGGGTAAATACCACATTAATTTTGGTCGTTTGGGTTGACAACCAAAACTCCAGGATAATATAAATATTTATATATATATTTATATAAATATTTATTATATATATATATATATATATATATATATATATATATATATATATATATATATATATATGTGTGTGTGTATGTGTGTGTGTATGTGTGTGTGTATGTGTGTGTGTATGTGTGTGTGTATGTGTGTGTGTGTGTGTGTGTGTGTGTGTGTATATGTATATGTATCAACAGAAATAGCTTTGTAAACAACTCAGCAGAGACGTAATGATGACTAAGACCTCTTAAGAACAAGAGTAAACAGAGTGAGAATGGTCGAGGCAGGCATGCCACACCCAGGATAACTCAAGTGTCTAAAGCCAAGATGGTCGGCATATTACTAACTAGGCTAGTCATACTACTAACTAACTTAGGTAGGCATTTGTTGTTACAAGTGTTGTTGTTACAGGTGATGTTGTGGTGGTGGCTGTGTTTGTTGGTACAGCTGTTGTGGCTGTGTTTGTTGGTACAGCTGTTGTTATTGTTGTGGCTATGTTTGCTGGTACAGATGCTGTTGTGGCTGTGTTTGTTGGTACAACTGTTGTTATTGTTGTGGCTGTGTTTGCTGGTACAGATGCTGTTGTGGCTGTGTTTGTTGGTACAACTGTTGTTATTGTTGTGGCTGTGTTTGCTGGTACAGATGCTGTTGTGGCTGTGTTTGTTGGTACAGCTGTTGTTATTGTTGTGGCTGTGTTTGCTGGTATAGATGCTGTTGTGGTTGTGTTTGTTGGTACAGCTGTTATTGATGTGGCTGTGTTTGCTGGTACAGATGTTGTTGTGGCTGTGTTTGTTGGTACAGCTGTTGTTATTGTTGTGGCTGTGTTTGCTGGTACAGTTGCTGTTGTGGCTGTGTTTGCTGGTACAGTTGCTGTTGTGACTGTGTTTGCTGGTACAGATGCTGTTGTGGCTGTGTTTGCTGGTACAGATGCTGATGTGACTGTGTTTGCTGGTACAGATGCTGTTGTGGCTGTGTTTGCTGGTACAGATGCTGTTGTGGCTGTGTTTGCTGGTACAGATGCTGTTGTGGCTGTGTTTGCTGGTACAGTTGCTGTTGTGGCTGTGTTTGCTGGTACAGATGCTGTTGTGACTGTGTTTGCTGGTACAGATGCTGTTGTGGCTGTGTTTGCTGGTACAGATGCTGTTGTGGCTGTGTTTGCTGGTACAGTTGCTGTTGTGGCTGCGTTTGCTGGTACAGTTGCTGTTGTGGCTGTGTTTGCTGGTACAGTTGCTGTTGTGGCTGTGTTTGCTGGTACAGTTGCTGTTGTGGCTGTGTTTGCTGGTACAGTTGCTGTTGTGGCTGTGTTTGCTGGTACAGATGCTGTTGTGGCTGTGTTTGCTGGTACAGATGCTGTTGTGGCTGTGTTTGCTGGTACAGTTGCTGTTGTGGCTGTGTTTGCTGGTACAGTTGCTGTTGTGACTGTGTTTGCTGGTACAGATGCTGTTGTGGCTGTGTTTGCTGGTACAGATGCTGTTGTGGCTGTGTTTACTGGTACAGATGCTGTTGTGGCTGTGTTTGTTGGTACAGATGCTGTTGTGGCTGTGTTTGCTGGTACAGTTGCTGTTGTGGCTGTGTTTGCTGGTACAGTTGCTGTTGTGACTGTGTTTGCTGGTACAGTTGCTGTTGTGGCTGTGTTTGCTGGTACAGTTGCTGTTGTGGCTGTGTTTGCTGGTACAGTTGCTGTTGTGACTGTGTTTGCTGGTACAGTTGCTGTTGTGGCTGTGTTTGCTGGTACAACTGTTGTTATTGTTGTGGCTGTGTTTGCTGGTACAGATGCTGTTGTGGCTGTGTTTGTTGGTACAACTGTTGTTATTGTTGTGGCTGTGTTTGCTGGTACAGATGCTGTTGTGGCTGTGTTTGTTGGTACAGCTGTTGTTATTGTTGTGGCTGTGTTTGCTGGTATAGATGCTGTTGTGGCTGTGTTTGTTGGTACAGCTGTTACTGTTGTGGCTGTGTTTGCTGGTACAGATGTTGTTGTGGCTGTGTTTGTTGGTACAACTGTTGTTATTGTTGTGGCTGTGTTTGCTGGTACAGATGCTGTTGTGGCTGTGTTTGTTGGTACAACTGTTGTTATTGTTGTGGCTGTGTTTGCTGGTACAGATGCTGTTGTGGCTGTGTTTGTTGGTACAGCTGTTGTTATTGTTGTGGCTGTGTTTGCTGGTATAGATGCTGTTGTGGTTGTGTTTGTTGGTACAGCTGTTATTGATGTGGCTGTGTTTGCTGGTACAGATGTTGTTGTGGCTGTGTTTGTTGGTACAGCTGTTGTTATTGTTGTGGCTGTGTTTGCTGGTACAGTTGCTGTTGTGGCTGTGTTTGCTGGTACAGTTGCTGTTGTGACTGTGTTTGCTGGTACAGATGCTGTTGTGGCTGTGTTTGCTGGTACAGATGCTGATGTGACTGTGTTTGCTGGTACAGATGCTGTTGTGGCTGTGTTTGCTGGTACAGATGCTGTTGTGGCTGTGTTTGCTGGTACAGATGCTGTTGTGGCTGTGTTTGCTGGTACAGTTGCTGTTGTGGCTGTGTTTGCTGGTACAGATGCTGTTGTGACTGTGTTTGCTGGTACAGATGCTGTTGTGGCTGTGTTTGCTGGTACAGATGCTGTTGTGGCTGTGTTTGCTGGTACAGTTGCTGTTGTGGCTGCGTTTGCTGGTACAGTTGCTGTTGTGGCTGTGTTTGCTGGTACAGTTGCTGTTGTGGCTGTGTTTGCTGGTACAGTTGCTGTTGTGGCTGTGTTTGCTGGTACAGTTGCTGTTGTGGCTGTGTTTGCTGGTACAGATGCTGTTGTGGCTGTGTTTGCTGGTACAGATGCTGTTGTGGCTGTGTTTGCTGGTACAGTTGCTGTTGTGGCTGTGTTTGCTGGTACAGTTGCTGTTGTGACTGTGTTTGCTGGTACAGATGCTGTTGTGGCTGTGTTTGCTGGTACAGATGCTGTTGTGGCTGTGTTTGCTGGTACAGATGCTGTTGTGGCTGTGTTTGTTGGTACAGATGCTGTTGTGGCTGTGTTTGCTGGTACAGTTGCTGTTGTGGCTGTGTTTGCTGGTACAGTTGCTGTTGTGACTGTGTTTGCTGGTACAGTTGCTGTTGTGGCTGTGTTTGCTGGTACAGTTGCTGTTGTGGCTGTGTTTGCTGGTACAGTTGCTGTTGTGACTGTGTTTGCTGGTACAGTTGCTGTTGTGGCTGTGTTTGCTGGTACAACTGTTGTTATTGTTGTGGCTGTGTTTGCTGGTACAGATGCTGTTGTGGCTGTGTTTGTTGGTACAACTGTTGTTATTGTTGTGGCTGTGTTTGCTGGTACAGATGCTGTTGTGGCTGTGTTTGTTGGTACAGCTGTTGTTATTGTTGTGGCTGTGTTTGCTGGTATAGATGCTGTTGTGGCTGTGTTTGTTGGTACAGCTGTTACTGTTGTGGCTGTGTTTGCTGGTACAGATGTTGTTGTGGCTGTGTTTGTTGGTACAGCTGTTGTTATTGTTGTGGCTGTGTTTGCTGGTACAGTTGCTGTTGTGGCTGTGTTTGCTGGTACAGTTGCTGTTGTGACTGTGTTTGCTGGTACAGATGCTGTTGTGGCTGTGTTTGCTGGTACAGATGCTGATGTGACTGTGTTTGCTGGTACAGATGCTGTTGTGGCTGTGTTTGCTGGTACAGATGCTGTTGTGGCTGTGTTTGCTGGTACAGATGCTGTTGTGGCTGTGTTTGCTGGTACAGTTGCTGTTGTGGCTGTGTTTGCTGGTACAGATGCTGTTGTGACTGTGTTTGCTGGTACAGATGTTGTTGTGGCTGTGTTTGCTGGTACAGATGCTGTTGTGGCTGTGTTTGCTGGTACAGTTGCTGTTGTGGCTGTGTTTGCTGGTACAGTTGCTGTTGTGGCTGTGTTTGCTGGTACAGTTGCTGTTGTGGCTGTGTTTGCTGGTACAGTTGCTGTTGTGGCTGTGTTTGCTGGTACAGTTGCTGTTGTGGCTGTGTTTGCTGGTACAGATGCTGTTGTGGCTGTGTTTGCTGGTACAGATGCTGTTGTGGCTGTGTTTGCTGGTACAGTTGCTGTTGTGGCTGTGTTTGCTGGTACAGTTGCTGTTGTGACTGTGTTTGCTGGTACAGATGCTGTTGTGGCTGTGTTTGCTGGTACAGATGCTGTTGTGGCTGTGTTTGCTGGTACAGATGCTGTTGTGGCTGTGTTTGCTGGTACAGATGCTGTTGTGGCTGTGTTTGCTGGTACAGTTGCTGTTGTGGCTGTGTTTGCTGGTACAGTTGCTGTTGTGACTGTGTTTGCTGGTACAGTTGCTGTTCTGGCTGTGTTTGCTGGTACAGTTGCTGTTGTGGCTGTGTTTGCTGGTACAGTTGCTGTTGTGACTGTGTTTGCTGGTACAGTTGCTGTTGTGGCTGTGTTTGCTGGTACAGTTGCTGTTGTGGCAGTGTTTGCTGGTACAGATGCTGTTGTGGCTGTGTTTGCTGGTACAGTTGCTGTTGTGGCTGTGTTTGCTGGTACAGTTGCTGTTGTGGCTGTGTTTGCTGGTACAGATGCTGCTTTGGCAGTGTTTGCTGGTACAGATGCTGTTGTGGCTGTGTTTGCTGGTACAGTTGCTGTTGTGGCTGTGTTTGCTGGTACAGTTGCTGTTGTGGCTGTGTTTGCTGGTACAGATGCTGCTGTGGCAGTGCTTGCTGGTACAGATGCTGTTGTGGCTGTGTTTGCTGGTACAGTTGCTGTTGTGACTGTGTTTGCTGGTACAGTTGCTGTTGTGGCTGTGTTTGCTGGTACAGATGCTGTTGTGACTGTGTTTGCTGGTACAGTTGCTGATGTGGCTGTGTTTGCTGGTACAGATGCTGTTGTGACTGTGTTTGCTGGTACAGATGCTGTTGTGGCAGTGTTTGCTGGTACAGATGCTGTTGTGGCAGTGTTTGCTGGTACAGATGCTGTTGTGGCTGTGTTTGCTGGTACAGTTGCTGTTGTGACTGTGTTTGCTGGTACAGTTGCTGTTGTGGCTGTGTTTGCTGGTACTGATGCTGTTGTGGCTGTGTTTGCTGGTACAGTTGCTGTTGTGGCTTTGTTTGCTGGTACAGATGCTGTTGTGGCTGTGTTTGCTGGTACAGTTGCTGTTGTGGCTGTGTTTGCTGGTACAGATCCTGTTGTGGCTGTGTTTGCTGGTACAGATGCTGTTGTGGCTGTGTTTGCTGGTACAGATGCTGTTGTGGCTGTACTTGCTGGTACAATTGCTGTTTCATTATATTGTTGGTGGTGGTGTTGACGCATCTAGTACCTGCTGCTGTCCTTGTATATGTTTTCGTGGTTGTTGTTGCTGTTGGCTATTTTGGGAGTGTTAATGTCCGCATGTGTGTGTGTGCTCACCTGGTTGTACTCACCTAGTTGTGCAAAGAGCTCTGGCTCTTTGGCCCCGCCTCGCAACTGTTGATCAACCGGTGTATAGATTCCTGAGCCTACTGGGCTGGATCATATTGACATTTGAAACTATGTATGGATCAGCCTCCACCACATCACTGCCTAACCTATCTAGGTTTTTGTGTGTGTACGTACAAATGGTTATCTAATAGCCTATTCAGGAATGGAGTTCCAGCTGTGTTTTGCTCCGCCAACTGGTCGTGATGCACCTCTTACGTTATAATTCACATAGTTGTCGTAGTTAATTTAACGTTAATTAACGCCTTATGGGATTGTCGTAGTGGCAGGATTTTTTGTTATCTCCTGGGATATTCCTTCGTGGGTCCCGAGTCTCTTGCTGGCCCACTAAGTGTTACTCATTTCAGTTTTACTCAGTCAATGGATGAGTGTTTATGACTCACACGGTGGCCTCTGTAAGGTATGGCCCAGTGTGTGTAACAACTTCTTTAACTGCGCTGTTAAATCTCGGTTAAAATCTTATTTGGGTTCAACTCTGTACTGTGTTAGACAGTGTTCTAGTGGTCTGTTTGGGTTGTAAATTAGCCCTGTGTTAGATAATGTTCCAGTGGGTTGATATATATGGCTATTTTAAGGTTATCTGTGATTTCGGGGCTTAACGTCCCCGCGGCCCGGTCCTCGACCAGGCCTCCACCCCCAGGAAGCAGCCCGTAGCAGCTGTCTAACTCCCAGGTACCTATTTACTGCTAGGTAACAGGGGGCATCAGGGTGAAAGAAACATTTTGCCCATTTGTCTCTGCCTCCACCGGGGATCGAACCCGTAGCCTCAGGACTATGAATCCAAAGCACAGTCCAACCAGCTGTCAGGCGCCCTATATATAGTAGTGGTAGTTGTGGTGGTTAAGGTTGTGGTTATAGTTGAAATGTTTGTGATTGTAGTGGTAGTGTTTGTGGTGGTATTGGAATGGTGATGCGGTAGTTGTGGTTGTAATGGTTCTGTTGTGGTAACGTAATGGCAATGATTATCGTGAAGGGTGGTGGTGGTGGTGGTTGCGATAGGGAGTTGTGGTTGTAGTAATGGTAGTGGTTGTGGTGGTATGAAAGTGAATGTTGTTATTGTTCGAGAGAGATCTTAACAGAATAGTAAGTAGGAAGCTGATATGTCACCTAAATAACGCCACAGCGTGCTCCCATCACCGCCAACCCCCACCACCGCCAACCCCCACCACCGCGAACCGCGATCTCCGCGAACCTAGTATCATCCATTAACATCCAGGCTGAAGACTAACATTACCCCTCAACATCGGAGCTGAAGCCTAATATTACCCCTCAACATCGGAGCTGAAGCCTAACATTACCCCTCAACATCGGAGCTGAAGCCTAACATTACCCCTCAACATCGGAGCTGAAGCCTAACATTATCCCTCAACATCGGAGCTGAAGCCTAATATTACCCCTCTACATCGGAGCTGAAGCCTAATATTACCCCTCAACATCGGAGCTGAAGCCTAACATTACCCCTCAACATCGAAGCTTAAGCCTAATATTACCCCTCAACATCGGAGCTTAAGCCTAACATTACCCCTCAACATCGGAGCTGAAGCCTAACATTACTCCTCAACATCGGAGCTTAAGCCTAATATTACCCCTCAACATCGGAGCTGAAGCCTAACATTACCCCTCAACATCGGAGCTGAAGCCTAACATTACCCCTCAACATCGGAGCTGAAGCCTAACATTATCCCTCAACATCGGAGCTGAAGCCTAATATTACCCCTCAACATCGGAGCTGAAGCCTAATATTACCCCTCAACATCGGAGCTGAAGCCTAACATTACCCTCAACATCGGAGCTTAAGCCTAACATTACCCCTCAACATCGGAGCTGAAGCCTAACATTACTCCTCAACATCGGAGCTGAAGCCTAATATTACCCCTCAACATCGGAGCTTAAGCCTAACATTACCCCTCAACATCGGAGCTGAAGCCTAACATTACTCCTCAACATCGGAGCTTAAGCCTAATATTACCCCTCAACATCGAAGCTTAAGCCTAACATTACCCCTCAACATCGGAGCTTAAGCCTAATATTATCCCTCAACATCGGAGCTTAAGCCTAACATTACCCCTCAACATCGGAGCTTAAGCCTAATATTATCCCTCAACATCGGAGCTGAAGCCTAACATTACCCCTCAACATCGGAGCTTAAGCCTAATATTACCCCTCAACATCGGAGCTTAAGCCTAACATTATCCCTCAACATCGGAGCTGAAGCCTAACAGTACCCCTCAACATCGGAGCTTAAGCCTAACATTACCCCTCAACATCTGAGCTTAAGCCTAATATTATCCCTCAACATTGGAGCTGAAGCCTAATATTATCCCTCAACATCGGACCTGAAGCCTAACATTACCCCTCAACATCGGAGCTGAAGCCTAACATTACCCCTCAACATCGGAGCTGAAGCCTAATATTATCCCTCAACATCGGAGCTGAAGCCTAATATTATCCCTCAACATCGGAGCTGAAGCCTAACATTACCCCTCAACATCGGAGCTGAAGCCTAATATAGTACATTGGGAGCAATTCGTTATTATCGGTATTGATGAATATTCTCTTCTTGTACTGATGATTAGTTTGTTCTTGTTACTCTTACCATCATCCTCCTCATCATTGTTTTCTTCGTCATTATCAACCACTTGTTGTTCAACACCTTCCTGTCTTCGATGTCTTAATATTCTCTTCTTCTTCTTCTCTTATTTAATGCAAACGAAGATGTTGAATGTTTCTACAGGTGTAAACGCTGATATAAGGAGAGCACCGTTACGCTGCCTCCTTCGTGTGGTACTGGAGGGCAACGATGGAGGGAAAGTACACCTAATATCCGCCAGGAATTTTCAGAGTTGACGAAGTAACGAAGGAGGTGGACGAACAATGGACCCCAAAGAGCGATGGAATCTCAGCGATGGAGCCAGACGAGATATTCAGCGGTGAAAGTGATGGAGCCAGATGAGTGTTGGAGCTGGACAAGCTGGACTTAGCCCATCTTCCTGGCAAATGGTCAAAGATGCAAAGTTACTTATTCTTATCATAAGAGATGTTAAAACGTGTTGAGCATGATTGAAATCACTCGGTGTTTCCTCTACTGAGGAATTAATAAGGTCTCTACGCAAGGGCAAGTTGTGTTGGTTTGAGTGGAAATGTTTCTTGGATAATTATTAATTATATGTACATAGGTTTCACGTATTATGGTGAAGAGGTTGTGTGTGTGTTTCTATGTGTATTAGTAAGAGAAGTGATGCGATATGCATGATGTGTTGATTGGTAGTTTGTTTGATTGTCGGTGTCTTCGAGTGTGTTGTCTTCGCCGTTTTTAATTAGGGACCTCCACCTAGATTCAGGAAGCTCTGTGTATTTCTTCGTAAGTGGGTTTGCTACGAAGGTTCCTAAGTGTCCCCTAAGAAGATGCTTAAGTGCAATTCAATAAGGTCCACTTAGGAAGAAATTTGTTGGTTCACCTGCGTGCCGATAGAGGTCACTACTGTGTTTCGTTTGGCCAATCAGAGAGCAGCAACATTCTTCATATTGAAGATTTAGCGCTGCTTATCGGAGCTCTACTGCCTCCTAGTTACGTCGAATTTTCTTATAAAATTAGTATATTTCGAAGTAAAACAATGTTTTTTCAACTTCTACAGCCAGCACCGACATTGTAGTAAACAAATATGTTACATTTGTTGTTTACCTACGTAATTCTAAGAGATACTGTGTAGCTGTCCTTGTTGCTCGGAAGATGCGCTGACAATTATTGTATATATTTACTGAATTTACCCAAGGGCACTAACTATCTAGTGGCCTCGAAGAGGACAGAAAGCCGGCGGCTTGTTAAAGGGCCCGCCAATTGTCTTAATGATATTTTTTAGCTTGAATTTGGCATTTACGGCTTCAGCGGGTAGGCGGTTCCATGGGTTTATAGCCCTCTTGGTGGAAAAAAACATCTGTTTTCAGTCCTACTTGAGAGAACACTCTCCAACACTATATCTGTGATTGTCCTGTTATCAGTGACTTCATACCAAATGGTATGAGGTATTTTGAGCTCTGTAATTACTTCATACACTCAGGAATATTGGAAGATATTCTTGTGCTGCACCCAGATTTTGCCAGTGGAGGCTAATAGATCAGCATTAAGTATTTTGTTCTCTCCTGATTCCATGTATGGCTGGCCATCCTGTGAGGTGAGGATGTTGGGTGAGCTTGTAGCTGGTTTTTGATCTACACTGTGTGGTCCTTTATACAGAATAGGGAAGCAGCACATTGCTGTGTATACCTAAACATGTTTAAAAATACATTGTTTGAGAGGAGTCTTGTAGAAACTGGTAAGAGTAATTATAATAATATAATGTTTCCATGATTCAGTGTTTACCTCTTGTGAAAATCGCGAAGAGTTGTTTAGTCAGAGTTTATTTGTTTTTTGTATTGAGGCTGGTATTTTCTAAATTGATTCCATGTACAGTATGTCTAACCATCCTGTGAGATGGGAGTATTAGATAAACTTATAGCTAGTTTTTTTATCTACACTGTGTAATATTCCATATAGAATAGGGTAGCAGCACATTGCTGTGTATACCTAATCTTCTTAATAAAAAATATCAGTAATAATGATTTTAAATTATAGTTTGTATTATTACAAATACAGTACTGTATTATCCTTATTAAATCATGTTGACCATGGATCATTAAGATCTCATGTTGATATGTAATAGTCATATTTCTTTTGAACTGCTAATCCATGCTAATCATTCATTAAATTGTGCATTATGTCTCAATTTTTCACTTCCTTGGATATACTGTAGAGTACAAAAAGATAGGATAAAAATAAACCAGTAATATTTCTTTCATTATATTTTTCATTTAAATAACTGCATCAATATTTTTACAGCTGACAGGATTTGTTTTACCATGCAGGTGCATTATTTGTTAAAAAATAATTGGTTTATTGTTACACACAATGGTGCTACATAGCCTTCCCAGCTTGGTGCCTTCTTTTAATACTTACTGATTAAAAAATAAATAATAAATACATTTTATTCAGGAAATGTACATACAGTTGATTTACAAACATAATGTTGGATTTATAGACAGAGCTAGTACATACAATACCTAAAGCCACTAATACTCATAGCATTTCGGGCAAGGTGTGGGGGAAAAAACACAGACTAAAACTTAATAGTAATCGGGATTAGGTATAAATTGTGTTGAAAGAAGGAATAAAAAATACAAAAAGGGGGTTAACATAGCAATTAACATACATAACAACAACATAACATAACATACATAGTTAACATAGTTAACATACAGCAATTGCACATGTTGGTGAACAGCGTTGTTTAAAAAATAGCAAGACATGGGTTGACATTTAGGAGGTAAGTTAGGTTAAATGGAGTTAATTAGGCAGTACTTGGTTTAACTCTTAAACTGGTTGAGAGAGGTACAGCCTTTGACATGATTCGGGAGGTCATTCCACATTCTAGGTCCCTTGATTTATAGAGCACTTCTAGTTTGGTTACACACAGTCAAATTGTGTAACAGGAAGAGGTCTTGGACACAAATTTGTTCCATGCTAAATGTAGAGGAATCAGCTGAGTATTCTTCAAATAAAATAAGTTGCCTCAGCTTTAAGGTAAATAAAATAAGCATTTCTCAAATAAGTAGCTGCCTCACCTCACTGCCTTACTGCTACATAGCCTTCCCGGCATGGTGCCTTCTTTTGATAATTACTTGTTCCACACCCAAATTGTGTAACAGGAAGAGGTCTTGGACCCCTACTTCCCTCTCTCTTTTTTAATATTCTATATAGTCATAATTATAGCTTTAAGTATTCAATGAATAAATTTTTTGACATTTTTACTCTTTTCCTTGCCTAACATCATTTGTGCAGCATATGTTTATTTTATGTCTCACCCAGATTTAATTTCAAAATAAAACCAAACTAAATAAATTAGAAATGGGTATGTATAGCTAAGGTACACCCTTACTACTAGGTGAACAGGGGGATTTGGTGATAGTAAATGATCCCATCAGGCAGGGCTCATCACCTTCTCTCATATTTCATGTTCACCAGTGTTTATTTACTTAATAACTACTGGTATAATATCTTGCTATTATAAAACTAATTCTACTATCATAAAAGACATATTTACTTTAAGTTTCAAGCAGAGAATGCATATATAACGTAATGTTAGGCTTCAGCTCCGATGTTGAGGGGTAATGTTAGGCTTCAGGTCCGATGTTGAGGGATAATATTAGGCTTCAGCTCCGATGTTGAGGGATAATATTAGGCTTAAGCTCCGATGTTGAGGGGTAATGTTAGGCTTAAGCTCCGATGTTGAGGGGTATTGTTAGGCTTCAGCTCCGATGTTGAGGGATAATGTTAGGCTTAAGCTCCGATGTTGAGGGGTAATATTAGGCTTAAGCTCCGATGTTGAGGGGTAATGTTAGGCTTCAGCTCCGATGTTGAGGGATAATATTAGGCTTAAGCTCCGATGTTGAGGGGTAATGTTAGGCTTAAGCTCCGATGTTGAGGGATAATATTAGGCTTAAGCTCCGATGTTGAGGGGTAATGTTAGGCTTCAGCTCCGATGTTGAGGGGTAATATTAGGCTTAAGCTCCGATGTTGAGGAGTAATGTTAGGCTTCAGCTCCGATGTTGAGGGGTAATATTAGGCTTAAGCTTCGATGTTGAGGGGTAATGTTAGGCTTCAGCTCCGATGTTGAGGGGTAATATTAGGCTTCAGCTCCGATGTTGAGGGGTAATATTAGGCTTCAGCTCCGATGTTGAGGGATAATGTTAGGCTTCAGCTCCGATGTTGAGGGGTAATGTTAGGCTTCAGCTCTGATGTTGAGGGGTAATGTTAGGCTTCAGCTCCGATGTTGAGGGGTAATATTAGGCTTCAGCTCCGATGTTGAGGGGTAATGTTAGTCTTCAGCCTGGATGTTAATGGATGATACTAGGTTCGCGGAGATCGCGGTTCGCGGAGATCGAGGTTCGCGGAGATCGAGGTTCGCGGAGATCGAGGTTCGCGGTGGTGGGGGTTGGCGGTGATGGGAGCACGCTGTGGCGTTATTTAGGTGACATTCCTACTTACTATTCTGTTAAGATCTCTCTCGAACAATAACAACATTCACTTTCATACCACCACAACCACTACCATTACTACAACCACAACTCCCTATCGCAACCACCACCACCACCACCCTTCACGATAATCATTGCCATTACGTTACCACAACAGAACCATTACAACAACAACTACCGCATCACCATTCCAATACCACCACAAACACTACCACTACAATCACAAACATTTCAACTATAACCACAACCTTAACCACCACAACTACCACTACTATATATAGGGCGCCTGACAGCTGGTTGGACTGTGCTTTGGATTCATAGTCCTGAGGCTACGGGTTCGATCCCCGGTGGAGGCAGAGACAAATGGGCAAAATGTTTCTTTCACCCTGATGCCCCCTGTTACCTAGCAGTAAATAGTATTATATACTGTGGGTTGGTTGGTGTTGTCGTCGTTGATCCTTCTCTATGGACAACCCAACCCACAACTCGGCAGAGTGCTTATACTAGGAGATCACCCTTGGCGCTTCTGGCTCTTGGAGAGGGGCTCAACGTCACACGTTTAGGGGATGCGGCTCCACCACTTAGCCTCGTTGTCACGTGCACACACCCACTCGAGCCGCTGTGACTCCCCACTCTCTCCTTATGAGATATGATCTCCTCAATCCCCTATGACTTACTAGTATTACCTCCTACCCTGTCCACGGCAGTGGTTCTTGGTTCTTTCTCTCTCTCTCTCCTTCTTTACTACCTCCTGGGAAGCCTCACTAGGACAAGGGCAAACACCAGCAAATTGTGACACATTTACTGGACAAAGCACATACACGATACATACACACATATAATAATAATGAATCCTATACTCTATAATATCACAATCAGGTTGCACTCCAACACCATCAGAACTCTATTATCAGCTTATCAAGTGGTATCCTATCTCCTGGTTCACCACCTGATACTATCAACCTCCTCAAGTTGATCAAACCTACATACACTGTTGCACCATCAGCTAGATAACATATATATATAGAAAATCAGCATTTTCAAAATCACAGCAGCAAAATCAGCAAAATCAGCAACATATACCAGTATAAATGTTCATTGATACTTCAGTATAAAAAAACTCCTTGACATACGAATGCCAACAGTCACTCACCTCTCACTGCGTCTTGCACGCTAATGACAACCAAACACTATCAACTCCCTATAAGTAATCCACCAGAACTTCCCCTTCCACCTCTGGAAGTTCACTACCCTAATATCCTTAGGTTCTTCCGGGCTTCACTACCAGGATCCTCTGCAGCTCCTCCAGGCTGCTATCATGAAGTTTCCTTGAGCAACTACGGTGCTTCACCCTTCTGCTAGGGTCCTCCACAGCTCTCTTGGCTGCTACACCATGAAGTTTCCCCGAGCAACTATGGTGCTTCTCCACCTCTACAGAAGCACGTGACACTCCTCTTCACTGCTGCTTCTCCTCACAGCTCGAGGTCCTCTGCTCCACTACCTTGGAGTCTCATCAGCTACTTCATCTGCTGGCTTCGAAGTTCTCAGCAACTTCTTCCCCAAAAGACAAACCTGCAACCCATCGACACTCCAATAAAATGTTCCCCTTTAACACATAAACAAAAATAACCACACAATATGCTTGCCTCAAACCTCTATCTGTTCTCTACATACAGTGAGAGTGGACTCCCCCGTTTTGGGCGGGTCCATACTCCACCTCGCCTGGCGGCGGTCCTCACTCGCTGGGAGGGTCTTCCTCCGTCAAGAGCCAGGCTCCCTCAGTCGTCCGCCAGCGCTCAGAGGGGACGGACGTCGCTCCGTGCTCCTCCCTCCTCACTCTCCTATTTCAGGCTTTCTGCCTTATTAAAACATGTCTAACTTATAAATAAACATTGCTACCGTCGCTGGGCACACGACAAACTACAAGTGATCACTATGAACTGGCGTACATCGTGCTTACCACAGATTAACTGATCGAGGGCGCTTTTCCTCTGACGGCGTCTGGTCAGGGCGCTCCACACAGCCCACGAAAATGCCTCTGAGTAGCTTATTAAACTCTGCTCGTCGACCAGGACTTGATACCACAACGTTCCCAGCTCGGTTCCACAGCTGGCACGTCTACACACTTCTCTTCTCTTCGAGATATATCACTAGGGGTTCCCTTCTGGCGGGAGCTCAAATGGAGCGCGGCTTCCCCTGCGATGTCTGGCACTCAAGTGAGGTCAAGGTCCTCCGGAAGCGAGCCTCACGCCTCCAGCAAAATGTCCACATCTCCTCGCCAGTCATTTATCTGTTTTCTTCTTCATTGCCCATGATCTCAAACTGTTATACATATCCAAGCAACTATTTTACATATGCGTTATCACTTCAATATTCGCTAGACCTTCTAATCAGGTCAGGCTTGCTGAATAACTCTCAAGGAGGGAGACTCGTTTCTCCTGTAGGCTGAGATCATAACACTTCCCTCCCCTTATTTTTGAGAGTTATTCCAGTGGCAAAGCTCGGGATAATACATCCGCCACCGCACTGTTTCTTTCTTCACCCCATATACTCTCTTAGGAGTCTACAATTAATTCGTGGCACCTTGCAACATCTGGCACACCACGTGCCAGAAACATGATCTTCTCACAAACGATTTGACCTCTCTGACACCTCAAAGCTAGGCTGTCCTCCTTGGACGCCTGCACTCCATCGGTCCACTCTACTTACTGTCTCCACCCTCCGTTTCCTCGTCTTCTCTTCACGTCCAGAGTCAGACATCTACTGTCTGTACCTCCTCTGTCGTCTTCATACTTCCATCTACTGCCATTATACTTCCGCCTCCTGTCATCATACTTCACTCCCTCGTCTTCACCGACGATCCTCCCTTTCGTCTCCTCATTTATCTGAGACATCGTCTTGTTTGACCTCCATCGAGTCCTCGGCTTTCTTCTATTCCTCCATGCTTGCATCATCATCCTCTTCCCACACTTCTCACCTCTATACCACTCCATTTCTTCTCCTTCAACTCTTCTTCGTTCCCTAAAAGTTTCTTCGAGCACTGTACTACATCCAACAGCACTCGACCGTGCATGTCGCTCTACCTCTCCCAGAGTGCTCGCAAACATCTCTCCACACATACTGTCTCTTCTCCTTTCACTTTCTCGGTTACTACTCTTCTTCACTATCTTTTCTTCACGTTTTCTGTGAAACATGTCAACTCCTGACACCTCAAACAACTTAACTCCACTATCCATATGCCCCTGTGCTCGTGGACAATTTGACGCTCTACTCTCGTCCTCAGTCTGTCCACATCTTTCCTCATTCCTACTCAGCACAGTTGCATTCACCTTCCGACTCTTAATTTCAGCAGTCTGGGCTCTACTCAGGTCCGCTCTCTTCACATGAGTTTTCTTCGGCTGGGTCATCTTCACTTTTGACCTCACCGAGACTTCATTTTGCTGGGCTGGACCTTCATCAAATAGCCACGCTATATCTACGTCGATATCTTCTACCGGTTTAATCGACACTGTATCATCTTCTCCAGCGTCTTCCTTGTCGGCCACCTCTGCCTTCATCACTACCGAGACAGGGTTTTCAATGGCTTGGCGGTCTCCTGACTCATCTCCTCGGATGTCAGTCAGGTTCACACTCTCAGGTGTCCCACCCGTGCCGTGGCCTTCTGGGCTCTCCTCTGGCACAGTCTCCGCTATGACTCTTGGCAACACCTTTGTCCCGCACAAGTCATTCCCCAGGATCACTTGGACTCCTGGAATAGGTATGTCGGGGCATACTCCCAACATCACCTCTGCCGACACATATTCCGACCTTAGCTGGACAGTACAAACGGGCATGTCACTCTCCGACAATAACCCATATACTTTCATCTTCCCACTGCCAGCTAACCGTCGATCATTCCCAATCAGGCTTCTCGCAATCAAGCTCTGATTAGCTCCGGTATCCCTTAAGATACCAACTTCTACCTCAGGTCGGCCTCCTACACTGATCCAACCTTTGCTCATGAACGGCCTATACCTCTCGTTCACTAAGTTTGATCTCTGTGGTTTGTCTCGGAACACATTAGTATATTTACCTCGGGGGTCACACATGGCCAGGGTCACAACTCTCTTGCCCTGCCGACAATCTCGCATCACGTGACCCAATCCATTACAATTGTAACATCTCATTTGGGAGAAATCTCTCCTATACGCCCCCGAGTGGCTCTGACTCTGCCCACTCGTATTGGAGTTCCTCGGGCCAGATGTACTACTCATACTCTGTGGAGCTTCATTGGACTCTTGCCTCCTCTGCACATTTTTCATCTGGAGTTCTAATTTCATCTTTTCCAGCTGGAACTGTCTCTCCTTGTCCTCTCGTTGTTGCTGCATCTGGAGCTCTAACTGGAATCTCTCCAAGCTCCTATTTCGGCTACTCCTGCTACTGCGGCTACTCTTGCTGCTCCTACTCGATCCCTGGGATCTCACTTCATCCTGCCCATCATCCTCCTTTCCACTTTCAGCTCCTTTTTGGGCTCCTTGCTCTGCCGCTTCATTTTTGGCTCTTAACTGCCTCAGGATCTCATCCTTCATCCCGGCTACTTTAGATGCTTTCAACCTAAGGCCACATTTTTCTGCTATTTGTTTCAATTGATCCCTCGTGCAACCTTCCAAGTCCTCAGGCTTGCCTGACTCCACAAATGCTTGCACCTTATCCATCCTGTCCTGTGAGTCTTCCCAAGAGAGAGAGTATCCACCTGCGGTCACAGTTTATTTCAGCAAGGGTGTACAAATCCACTCTTGGACAGGGTGTGGGTGTGTCAGTTCACTCTCCCGGACACAGGCCCCCAATTTATTATAGACTGTGGGTTGGTTGGTGTTGTCGTCGTTGATCCTTCTCTATGGACAACCCAACCCACAACTCGGCAGAGTGCTTATACTAGGAGATCACCCTTGGCGCTTCTGGCTCTTGGAGAGGGGCTCAACGTCACACGTTTAGGGGATGCGGCTCCAACACTTAGCCTCGTTGTCACGTGCACACACCCACTCGAGCCGCTGTGACTCCCCACTCTCTCCTTATTAGATATGATCTCCTCAATCCCCTATGACTTACTAGTATTACCTCCTACCCTGTCCACGGCAGTGGTTCTTGGTTCTTCCTCTCTCTCTCTCCTTCTTTACTACCTCCTGGGAAGCCTCACTAGGACAAGGGCAAACACCAGCAAATTGTGACACATTTACTGGACAAAGCACATACACGATACATACACACATACAATAATAATGAATCCTATACTCTATAATATCACAATCAGGTTGCATTCCAACACCATCAGAACTCTATTATCAGCTTATCAAGTGGTATCCTATCTCCTGCTTCACCACCTGATACTATCAACCTCCTCAAGTTGATCAAACCTACATACACTGTTGCACCATCAGCTAGATAACATATATATATAGAAAATCAGCATTTTCAAAATCACAGCAGCAAAATCAGCAAAATCAGCAACATATACCAGTATAAATGTTCATTGATACTTCAGTATAAAAAAACTCCTTGACATACGAATGTCAACAGTCACTCACCTCTCGCTGCGTCTTGCACGCTAATGACAACCAAACACTATCAACTCCCTATAAGTAATCCACCAGAACTTCCCCTTCCACCTCTGGAAGTTCACTACCCTAATATCCTTAGGTTCTTCCGGGCTTCACTACCAGGATCCTCTGCAGCTCCTCCAGGCTGCTATCATGAAGTTTCCTTGAGCAACTACGGTGCTTCACCCTTCTGCTAGGGTCCTCCACAGCTCTCTTGGCTGCTACACCATGAAGTTTCCCCGAGCAACTATGGTGCTTCTCCACCTCTACAGAAGCACGTGACACTCCTCTTCACTGCTGCTTCTCCTCACAGCTCGAGGTCCTCTGCTCCACTACCTTGGAGTCTCATCAGCTACTTCATCTGCTGGCTTCGAAGTTCTCAGCAACTTCTTCCCCAAAAGACAAACCTGCAACCCATCGACACTCCAATAAAATGTTCCCCTTTAACACATAAACAAAAATAACCACACAATATGCTTGCCTCAAACCTCTATCTGTTCTCTACATACAGTGAGAGTGGACTCCCCCGTTTTGGGCGGGTCCATACTCCACCTCGCCTGGCGGCGGTCCTCACTCGCTGGGAGGGTCTTCCTCCGTCAAGAGCCAGGCTCCCTCAGTCGTCCGCCAGCGCTCAGAGGGGACGGACGTCGCTCCGTGCTCCTCCCTCCTCACTCTCCTATTTCAGGCTTTCTGCCTTATTAAAACATGTCTAACTTATAAATAAACATTGCTACCGTCGCTGGGCACACGACCAACTACAAGTGATCACTATGAACTGGCGTACATCGTGCTTACCACAGATTAACTGATCGAGGGCGCTTTTCCTCTGACGGCGTCTGGTCAGGGCGCTCCACACAGCCCACGAAAATGCCTCTGAGTAGCTTATTAAACTCTGCTCGTTGACCAGGACTTGATACCACAACGTTCCCAGCTCGGTTCCACAGCTGGCACGTCTACACACTTCTCTTCTCTTCGAGATATATCACTAGGGGTTCCCTTCTGGCGGGAGCTCAAATGGAGCGCGGCTTCCCCTGCGATGTCTGGCACTCAAGTGAGGTCAAGGTCCTCCGGAAGCGAGCCTCACGCCTCCAGCAAAATGTCCACATCTCCTCGCCAGTCATTTATCTGTTTTCTTCTTCATTGCCCATGATCTCAAATTGTTATACATATCCAAGCAACTATTTTACATATGCGTTATCACTTCAATATTCGCTAGACCTTCTAATCAGGTCAGGCTTGCTGAATAACTCTCAAGGAGGGAGACTCGTTTCTCCTGTAGGCTGAGATCATAACAATAGGTACCTGGGAGTTAGACAGCTGCTACGGGCTGCTTCCTGGGGGTGGAGGCCTGGTCGAGGACCGGGCCGCGGGGACGTTAAGCCCCGAAATCACAGATAACCTTAAAATAGCCATATATATCAACCCACTGGAACATTATCTAACACAGGGCTAATTTACAACCCAAACAGACCACTGGAACACTGTCTAACACAGTACAGAGTTCAACCCAAATAAGATTTTAACCGAGATTTAACAGCGCAGTTAAAGAAGTTGTTACACACACTGGGCCATACCTTACAGAGGCCACCGTGTGAGTCATAAACACTCATCCACTGACTGAGTAAAACTGAAATGAGTAACACTTAGTGGGCCAGCAAGAGACTCGGGACCCACGAAGGAATATCCCAGGAGATAACAAAAAATCCTGCCACTACGACAATCCCATAAGGCGTTAATTAACGTTAAATTAACTACGACAACTATGTGAATTATAACGTAAAAGGTGCATCACGACCAGTTGGCGGAGCAAAACACAGCTGGAACTCCGTTCCTGAATAGGCTATTAGATAACCATTCGTACGTACACACACAAAAACCTAGATAGGTTATGCAGTGATGTGGTGGAGGCTGATCCATACATAGTTTCAAATGTCAATATGATCCAGCCCAGTAGGCTCAGGAATCTATACACCGGTTGATCAACAGTTGCGAGGCGGGGCCAAACAGCCAGAGCTCTTCGCACAACTAGGTGAGTACAACCAGGTGAGCACACACACACATGCGGACATTAACACTCCCAAAATAGCCAACAGCAACAACAACCACGAAAACATATACAAGGACAGCAGCAGGTACTAGATGCGTCAACACCACCACCAACAATACAATGAAACAGCAATTGTACCAGCAAGTACAGCCACAACAGCATCTGTACCAGCAAACACAGCCACAACAGCATCTGTACCAGCAAACACAGCCACAACAGCATCTGTACCAGCAAACACAGCCACAACAGCAACTGTACCAGCAAACACAGCCACAACAGCATCTGTACCAGCAAACACAGCCACAACAGCAACTGTACCAGCAAACACAGCCACAACAGCATCTGTACCAGCAAACACAGCCACAACAGCATCTGTACCAGCAAACACAGCCACAACAGCATCTGTACCAGGAAACACAGCCACAACAGCATCTGTACCAGCAAACACAGCCACAACAGCAACTGTACCAGCAAACACAGCCACAACAGCATCTGTACCAGCAAACACAGCCACAACAGCAACTGTACCAGCAAACACAGCCACAACAGCATCTGTACCAGCAAACACAGCCACAACAGCATCTGTACCAGCAAACACAGCCACAACAGCATCTGTACCAGCAAACACAGCCACAACAGCAACTGTACCAGCAAACACAGCCACAACAGCATCTGTACCAGCAAACACAGCCACAACAGCATCTGTACCAGCAAACACAGCCACAACAGCAACTGTACCAGCAAACACAGCCACAACAGCATCTGTACCAGCAAACACAGGCACAACAGCAACTGTACCAGCAAACACAGTCACAACAGCAACTGTACCAGCAAACACAGCCACAACAGCATCTGTACCAGCAAACACTGCCACAACAGCATCTGTACCAGCAAACACTGCCACAACAGCATCTGTACCAGCAAACACAGCCACAACAGCATCTGTACCAGCAAACACAGCCACACCAGCATCTGTACCAGCAAACACAGTCACAACAGCATCTGTACCAGCAAACACAGCCACAACAGCAACTGTACCAGCAAACACAGTCACAACAGCATCTGTACCAGCAAACACAGCCACAACAGCAACTGTACCAGCAAACACAGCCACAACAGCATCTGTACCAGCAAACACTGCCACAACAGCAACTGTACCAGCAAACACTGCCACAACAGCATCTGTACCAGCAAACACAGTCACAACAGCATCTGTACCAGCAAACACAGCCACAACAGCATCTGTACCAGCAAACACTGCCACAACAGCAACTGTACCAGCAAACACTGCCACAACAGCATCTGTACCAGCAAACACAGTCACAACAGCATCTGTACCAGCAAACACAGCCACAACAGCATCTGTACCAGCAAACACAGTCACAACAGGATCTGTACCAGCAAACACAGCCACAAGAGCAACTGTACCAGCAAACACAGTCACAACAGCATCTGTACCAGCAAACACAGCCACAACAGCAACTGTACCAGCAAACACAGTCACAACAGCAACTGTACCAGCAAACACAGCCACAACAGCATCTGTACCAGCAAGCACTGCCACAGCAGCATCTGTACCAGCAAACACAGCCACAACAGCAACTGTACCAGCAAACACAGCCACAACAGCAACTGTACCAGCAAACACAGCCACAACAGCATCTGTACCAGCAAACACTGCCACAGCAGCATCTGTACCAGCAAACACAGCCACAACAGCAACTGTACCAGCAAACACAGCCACAACAGCAACTGTACCAGCAAACACAGCCACAACAGCATCTGTACCAGCAAACACTGCCACAACAGCAACTGTACCAGCAAACACAGCCACAACAGCAACTGTACCAGCAAACACAGTCACAACAGCAACTGTACCAGCAAACACAGCCACAACAGCAACTGTACCAGCAAACACAGCCACAACAGCAACTGTACCAGCAAACACAGTCACAACAGCAACTGTACCAGCAAACACAGCCACAACAGCAACTGTACCAGCAAACACAGCCACAACAGCATCTGTACCAGCAAACACAGCCACAACAGCATCTGTACCAGCAAACACAGCCACAACAGCATCTGTACCAGCAAACACAGCCACAACAGCATCTGTACCAGCAAACACAGTCACAACAGCAACTGTACCAGCAAACACAGCAACAACAGCAACTGTACCAGCAAACACAGCCACAACAGCATCTGTACCAGCAAACACAGCCACAACAGCATCTGTACCAGCAAACACAGCCACAACAGCAACTGTACCAGCAAACACAGCCACAACAGCAACTGTACCAGCAAACACAGCCAGAACAGCAACTGTACCAGCAAACACAGCCACAACAGCAACTGTACCAGCAAACACAGCCACAACAGCAACTGTACCAGCAAACACAGCCACAACAGCATCTGTACCAGCAAACACAGCCACAACAGCATCTGTACCAGCAAACACAGTCACAACAGCATCTGTACCAGCAAACACAGCCACAACAGCAACTGTACCAGCAAACACAGCCACAACAGCATCTGTACCAGCAAACACAGCCACAACAGCATCTGTACCAGCAAACACAGTCACATCAGCATCTGTACCAGCAAACACAGCCACAACAGCATCTGTACCAGCAAACACAGTCACAACAGCAACTGTACCAGCAAACACAGCCACAACAGCAACTGTACCAGCAAACACAGCCACAACAATAACAACAGCTGTACCAACAAACACAGCCACAACAACATCTGTACCAGCAAACACAGCCACAACAATAACAGCTGTACCAACAAACACAGCCACAACAGCATCTATACCAGCAAACACAGCCACAACAATAACAACAGCTGTACCAACAAACACAGCCACAACAGCATCTGTACCAGCAAACACAGCCACAACAATAACAACAGTTGTACCAACAAACACAGCCACAACAGCATCTGTACCAGCAAACACAGCCACAACAATAACAACAGTTGTACCAACAAACACAGCCACAACAGCATCTGTACCAGCAAACATAGCCACAACAATAACAACAGCTGTACCAACAAACACAGCCACAACAGCTGTACCAACAAACACAGCCACCACCACAACATCACCTGTAACAACAACACTTGTAACAACAAATGCCTACCTAAGTTAGTTAGTAGTATGACTAGCCTAGTTAGTAATATGCCGACCATCTTGGCTTTAGACACTTGAGTTATCCTGGGTGTGGCATGCCTGCCTCGACCATTCTCACTCTGTTTACTCTTGTTCTTAAGAGGTCTTAGTCATCATTACGTCTCTGCTGAGTTGTTTACTAAGCTATTTCTGTTGATACATATACATATACACACACACACACACACACACACTATACACACTATACACACAAAGGACTACTATATAGTAAGGAAAGAGAGGGAAGGGAGAGGAGGTGGAGGAGTGGCCCTGCTGATAAGGAAGGACTGGAGTTTTGATGAGATGGAAATTCCGGGCTGTGACGGATTCAGAGATTACATAACAGGAACTATAACAATGGGTGGACCTAAGATAATAGGGACAGTCATTTACAACCCTCCCCTAAATGACAGAAGACCTAGACAGGAGTTTGATAGGAACAACATGGCAACTATTAATATAATAGAGAGAGCAGCTTCAGTTGCCTGCAGGAATGGCTCAAGACTCTTAATCATGGGTGATTTCAACCATGGAAAGATAGACTGGGAGAATGGGGACCCACATGGTGGTGCAGATACGTGGCGAGCTAAACTCTTGGAAGTGGCAACAAGGAATTTTCTGAGCCAACATGTCAAGGAACCCACAAGAATGAGAGGCAATGATGAACCAGCTAGACTCGACTTAATATTCACCCTAAATGAGTCAGAAATAAGGGAAGTCAAAGTTGAAGCCCCCATAGGAATGAGTGACCACAGTGTACTGACCTTTGAGTACTTGGTGGAGGTAGGGATAACCTATCCAAGGATGGGAGTGGAGGGGAAAAGACTGAATTACCGAAGAGGAAAATATGACGAGATGAGGAACTTCCTAATGGGAATACCATGGGAAACAGAACTTAGAGACAAGAATGTGCAGGTCATGATGGATATTGTCACCCAAAAGTGCCAGGAAGCTGCAGACAGGTTTATCCCCGTCCGAAAGGAGAAAAACGAAAAACAACAGAAAAACCCATGGTTCAACCAGGAATGTAAGGTAGCGAAACAACTGAGTAAAAGAACATGGAGAAACTACAGAAATAACAGAACACCAGAGAGCAGGGAGAGGTACCAGAGGGCCAGAAATGAGTACATCAGAGTGAGGAGGGAAGCAGAGAGACAGTTTGAAAATGACATCGCGAGTAAAGCCAAGACCCAACCAAAGCTGCTCCACAGCCATATCAGGAGGAAAACAGCAGTGAAGGAACAAGTGATGAAGCTGCGGAAAGGGGAGAACAGATACACAGAGAATGACAAGGAGGTGTGTGAAGAACTCAACAAGAGATTCCAGGAGGTCTTCACAATAGAACAAGGAGAAGCCCCTGCACTAAATGAGGAGGCGGCAACCTTGGAAACCTTGGAGGAATTTGACCTCACCAGTGATGAGGTCAAAAGGTGTCTGCTGGAGCTAGATGTGACAAAGGCTGTTGGGCCTGATAGAATCACACCATGGATACTAAAGGAAGGTGCAGAAGCACTAAGTGTGCCACTCTCTATGGTGTATAACAGGTCACTGGAAACAGGAGACTTACCAGAAAGTTGGAAGACAGCTAACGTGGTCCCAATATACAAAAAGGGTGACAGGCAAGAGGCACTGAATTACAGGCCAGTTTCCTTAACTTGTATACCATGCAAGGTGCTGGAGAAGATCGTGAGGAAAAGGCTCGTAGAGCATCTGGAGGGAAATAACTTTGTAACGCACCACCAACATGGGTTCAGAGATGGTAAATCGTGCCTCACAGGGTTAATAGAATTTTATGACCAGGCAACGAAAATTAGGCAGGAAAGAGAAGGGTGGGCCGACTGCATTTTCCTGGATTGCCAAAAAGCCTTCGACACAGTACCCCATAAAAGGCTGTTAAAAAGTTGGAGCAACAGGCAGGAGTAAAAGGGAAGGTGCTCCAGTGGATAAGGGAGTACTTAAGCAACAGGAAACAGCGAGTAACGGTGAGGGGGAAGACATCAGAGTGGCGAGATGTCACCAGCGGAGTCCCACAGGGCTCAGTACTTGGACCCATCCTGTTTCTAATATATGTGAACGATCTTCCAGAGGGTATAGACTCATTCCTCTCGATGTTTGCTGATGATGCAAAAATTATGAGAAGAATCAAGACGGATGAAGATAGACAGAGACTACAGGATGACCTGGATAAACTGGAGGAATGGTCTAGAAAATGGCTGCTGAAGTTCAACTCTGGAAAGTGTAAGGTGATGAAATTAGGCGAAGGGAGCAGGAGGCTGAACACAAGGTATCATCTGGGAGGGGAAATCCTGCAAGAATCAAATAGAGAGAAGGATCTGGGGGTTGATATCACACCGAACCTGTCCCCAGAGGCCCACATCAAAAGAATATCATCAGCGGCATATGCTAGACTGGCCAACATAAGAACTGCCTTCAGAAACTTGTGTAAGGAATCTTTCAGAACCCTGTATACCACTTATGTAAGACCAATCCTGGAGTATGCAGCTCCAGCCTGGAGTCCATACCTAGTTAAACACAAGACAATGTTAGAGAAGATTCAGCGGTATGCCACCAGGCTCGTCCCGGAACTGAGAGGATTGAGCTACGAGGAAAGGCTAAAGGAGCTGAACCTCACATCCCTGGAAAACAGAAGAGTAAGGAGAGACATGATAACCACCTACAAAATTCTCAGGGGAATTGACAGGGTGGACAAAGACAAACTCTTCAGCACGGGTGGGACACGAACAAGGGGACACAGGTGGAAACTTAGTACCCAGATGAGCCACAGAGACGTTAGAAAGAATTTTTTCAGTGTCAGAGTAGTTAATAAATGGAATGCACTAGGAAGTGATGTGGTGGAGGCTGACTCCATACACAGTTTCAAATGTAGGTATGATAGAGCCCAGTAGGCTCAGGAATCTGTACACCAGTTGATTGACAGTTGAGAGGCGGGACCAAAGAGCCAAAGCTCAACCCCCGCAAGCACAATTAGGTGAGTACAATTAGGTGAGTACACACACACACCACACATATATATATATATATATATATATATATATATATATATATATATATATATAATAAATATTTATATAAATATATATATAAATATTTATATTATCCTGGAGTTTTGGTTGTCAACCCAAACGACCAAAATTAATGTGGTATTTACCCTCGATATAAAAAAATTAAACCAATACAAAAATTACAAAATAACAATACAATAATTGGTCGAGTCTTAACTGTTGTAGTTGATGAAGCCAGGCCCGGCGTGTCGAGTACCAGGCTTCTTTCTTGAGGAGTTATAATGGGTTACTTGCAGCGGCTGATGTGCACACCATTCACCAGCCTGGAATGTAACCTCGCATTAGCACTCTTTGATAATAATACAAATGTGTGCCGTAATTAGGTACTGCCACTTTTATTATAAGCTTCGGCCTAGCTTATTTATCACTAAGTATATATATATATATATATATATATATATATATATATATATATATATATATATATATATATATATATATATATATATATATATATTGGTGTATACTGGCAGCAGGTTTTCTTTCAAACATGAAAACCCCCAAATACCAACCCCAACTTATCACCTGGCAAAGAAACTCAATGAACTCCTAACTCCATACACTCCAAGTAAGTTTAGTCTACAATCATCAGCAGATTTCCTAGAACTGATCAAATCTACCCAGCCCGATGGAATCATCGCTTCCCTGGACGTTGAATCCCTTTTTACCAACGTCCCAGTCGACACAACCATAGGAATGATACTGGACAGAGTATACAGAGACGAGAGCACCCCCAAATTAGACATACCTGAGCCACACTTGAAAAGTCTTCTCGAAGCATGTACAAAGGAAGCCCCTTTCATCAGTCCACAAGGAGACATGTATTTACAAATAGACGGAGTAGCAATGGGCTCCCCCTTAGGAGTTTTATTTGCTAATTTTTATATGGGAACCATCGAAGATAGGGTCTTCAGTAGCAGACAAAAACCAACTGTATAACCAACCAACCTAACCAACCAACCTAACCAAGCAACCTAACCAACCAACCTAACCAAGGAACCTAACCAACCAACCTAACCAACGTAAGCTATCTAACCTAGCCAACCAACCTAACCAACGTAACCAACCTAACCAACCAACCTAAGCAACCAACCTAAGCAACCAACCTAAGCAACCTAACCTAATCAACCAACCCAAGCTATCTAACCTAACCAACAAACCTAAGCTATCTAACCTAACCAACCAACCTAAGCAACCTAAGCAACCAACCTAAGCAACCTAACCTAACCAACCAACCTAACCAACCAACCTAACCGAAGAACCTAATCAACCAACCTAACCAAGCAACCTTACCAACCAACCTAACCAAAGAACCTAATCAACCAACCTAACCAAGCAACCTAACCAACCAACCCAACCTAACCTAACCAACGTAATCAACCATCCTAACCAACGTAACCAACCAACGTAACCAACTATCTAAGCTATCCAACCAACCAACCAACCTAAGCTATCCAACCAACCAACCAACCTAAGCTATCCAACCAACCAACCTAACTAACCTAACCAACCAACCTAAGCTATCTAACCTAACCAAGCAACCTAACCAACCTAAGCTATCCAACCAACCAACCTAACTAACCTAACCAACCAACCTAAGCTATCTAACCTAACCAAGCAACCTAACCAACCAACCAACCAACCTAAGCTATCCAACCAACCAACCAACCTAACTAACCTAACCAACCTACCTAAGCTATCTAACCTAACCAACCTACCTAAGCTATCTAACCTAACCAAGCAACCTAAGCTATCTAACCTAACCAACCAACCTAACCAACCTAAGCTATCCAACCAACCTAACTAACCTAACAAAGAAACCTAACCAACCAACCTAACCAACCAACCTAACTATCCAACCTAACCAACCAACCAACGTAACCAACCAACCAACGTAACCAACCAACCTAAGCAATGTAACCAAACCTAACCTAAGGTTGAGCAACTTAACCTGAGCAACCTGCCTGAGCAACCTGCCTAACCAACCTAACCTGAGCAACCTAACCTGAGCAACCTAACCTGAGCAACCTAACCTGAGCAACCTAACCTGAGCAACCTAACCTAAGCAACCTAACCTAAGCAACCTAACCTAACCAACCTAACCTGAGCAACCGAACCTGAGCAACCGAACCTGAGCAACCGAACCTGAGCAACCTAACCTGAGCAACCTAACCTGAGCAACCTAACCTGAGCAACCTAACCTGAGCAACCTAACCTAATCAACCTAATTATGCTATTATATTATTAACTATTATATTATTATTATTATTATATATTATATTATATTATTATATTATTATTATTATTATTATATATTATTATTATTATTATTATATATTATATTATTATTATACGACCTTATTATATTATCAACTCCCTTCTTATTATCTGAGTCCATGAGTGTGCGTGTCCGTGTGCGTGTCCGTGTCCGTGTATCCATGGGGTTTTGGGTCCAGGAAGCTATTTGTGTCGACCCAAATTGCCTCCCTTCTCCCCACCTGAAATCCAGGTGGATTGAAAGACCTGCCCGAGGTCAGTGGATCCAGGTATCCGTCCGTGGCCCCCGGACTTCAAACCCTTCCCCACATTCCAAAGGAGTCGGTCAATCATCTTCGGCTATCCAGAGAATCTATCGAAACTGATGCTCCTACAGGAGGGGACACACAGAGAAATCTGTGCCCTGTACTTGCAACCGTTCCGACAGGCTCGACGCAGATCTATCCGGATTAGGAACTTGTTCTATCCGACTAGGCCACGCTGGAGTTGCCTTCTGAATCAGATTTGGCACTTGTATTTATATCTCATAGCAAGGTTAGTTAGTGTCTATTTATCAACAGTTGCAATGATTGAGATGTTAAGTTGTTAATTTGTGTTGACAGTTAGAAATACCTGACAGCTTTGTTTGATAAGGTTGCAGTCCCGTGAGGCAGTTTTATGAATGAATATTGGAGAATTTAGGCTAACTGACGTGTGTGTGTGTGTGTGTGTGTGTGTGTGTGTGTGTGTGTGTGTGTGTGGGTGTGTGTGTGTGTGTGTGTGTGTGTGTGTGTGTGTGTGGGAAGGGTGTGTGTGTGTGTGTGTACTCACCTAGTTGTGTTTGTGGGGGTTGAGCTCTGGCTCTTTGGTCCCGCCTCTCAACCGTCAATCAACAGGTGTACAGATTCCTAAGCCTATTGGGCTCTATCATATCTACACATGAAACTGTGTATGGAGTCAGCCTCCACCACATCACTTCCTAATGCATTCCATTTGTCAACCACTCTGACACTAAAAAAGTTCTTTCAAATATCTCTGTGGCTCATTTGGGCTCTCAGTTTCCACCTGTGTCCCCTTGTGCGTGTTCCCCTTGTGTTAAATAGACCGTCTTTATATACCTTATCAATTCCCTTCAGAATCTTGAATGTGGTGATCATGTCCCCCTTAACTTTTCTGTCTTCCAGCGAAGTGAGGTTAAATTC